>NW_026615714.1:0-41765 GCF_000801105.2 Raphanus sativus
GAGATAAAATTTACTTTGAAGTTATATAATAATTATTTTTAAAAATTAAACTTCGTAATGTACAAAAAAACATAAGTTTTATATCAAATTTTGTGTTACAATAAAAGACACAACTCGCGCTTGCAAAGTGTTATTTTTTATATACGAAAGACAGTTTTGATATTGTTCTTTAAACACAAAATTGAATTATACAAACTCGATACTACTTAAAACTAAACAATATAGAATACATTTTAAAAATAAAATCCGTGCGGGTGCGCATGGCCTTTTACGAAAAATCGTAGATATGTTTATATAATATATAAATATATTATGATACACATATTTTCTTATAAATAATACTCTAATATAAATTTTGTATGATAAATGTTGAAAATACAAAATATATAGCACTATATTTTTTAAATAATATATAAAAAATCTACTTTACGTTATCATAAAATTTAAAAATCAAATTTAGTAATTAAAACACTTTGTTTATTTAAATACATTATTACACATTGTTATTCATCAAAATGTTATATTAATACACATTGCAATCATTTATAATATTTAGTACGAACAAAGATTAAAAAAAATTGGCTCCCGCTCGGTCGAGCGGGTCATGATCTAGTAGTCTCTTGAACATGTAACTATTCGATTGCTGAAACTTCAAAAATGCTCAGGCATCGATATAATGAGCAACAAAAAGGCATAGAAGATAATTCCAATTTGACGTTTCGCATAAATGTTTTTTTTTGTAACGTTTTGCATAAATGTTTTTTCATCAGTTTTTGATACTCGATCGATATCTATAATAATAAAGTAGGCATATCTGCCTTTTCATGCGTCCACGTCGCTCTGGAGAGGTGGGGCATTTTGCGACACGTGTCGATGCGCTGAGACGTCTGTGTATGTCACGTAATTTTTTTCCTTTGCGTCGCTTTGATCTTTTCCTGATTCTTTTATTTGGGTTTCCCTTATCTTTTTTAAAAAAGCCCACATAAGCCCAGATTCTGATTTCTTCTTCGTTCTTCTCTTGCGGCGGATGCTTTACCGTCAAATTTTCACAGAAACTAAACAGTCCCTTTGCTACCTGTAACTCCTCTCAACTCCGACATTTATTTTGAGTTTTTCACTTGATTAATCCACTCCTCCTTCATTAAGATCTGTGTGCACCTGTTCGTTTCCCTTGAAACCGCTTTCATCCTCTCCGACATTCATCTGTACTCGATTCTGGGAAGCCCGTAATGGGAAGAATGGAGGAGAGCTGATGGGGATTGACTTGCTCTTTCTTGAAGAAAAGGTGATGTGTGTGGTTTTATATCGTTGTTGTTTCTCATCAGCATTCAGTCCATTTAATTAGTCTCTCCTTATGTCCTTCAATCCAGATATCACACTATTAGATATTTAATTTGCCTTGCTATCAATAGTCGCCACCATATTGTCTTCTTCCAGAAATTCCAGCGACCACTTTCAACTCTTACCAATACGATTCCCATATACAGGCAGAGAGAGAGAAGAGTCTGCTAAGATAGAGATGTGAGGCATCAGGACTTCAAGGCGGCAAAGTTTGGGCTCTTCCGTTGAATATATTCACTTACAAGAAAATCTGCAACAGTGCTTCTGCTCAAGCGTCGAGGCACCAACGTCTCCATGTACATCAGGTACCCTATGGCCATCACAACACTTCTGTATTCACACGGAAATGCTGCTGATATTGTACAGATGTACTAGCTCTTAGTCGAGCTTACTATTCAGCTCCGTAAATGGGGCTAATTCTTTCTTTTCTTTTGTGTGTATTCACTTGCTGATACTAAAGCTGTGGATTTAAATTCTCAGATCAGTTTTTCATTACTGTGTTTAGCTCAGAAAGTTAGATCTGAATTATTATTTTTGGATTATGTAAATACTCTGCTTCTGAATTTTTGTAGCTATTTATTAGCTCTTAGACTCTCTCTCTATTTATATAGATATTATTATAGATACATTAAAAATGATGCAATGATGAGTGTATACGTCCATATGTTCTTAATTTTCTCTTTCAGTTCTCAATGATTCATATACGTGCTTGATTTCATATATTTGTTTTTTTGGATCGGTAATCATTGTAAGAACCTTTGGTGGGGATATGGAATTTGGAATTTTGGTGAATTCTATTTGTTTTCAGTCTCTCTCTACACCATCCCTGTAAATGATGCGATGATGTTTGTGTACGCCCCTCTGTTCTTAATGCTCCCTTTAAGATTCCCACTGGACAGTTCATGAAGATATGCTTTTCTGATTTCATGTATTTGTTCTTTGGACTGGTAACAGTTGATTTGCTCTAGATACTGTGCAAACCTATTGTTGGAACATGAAAGTTTAATTTTTTGTTGCATTATATTAGCTCTTTGACTCTTTTCTTTTTAGATACAATACTTTTGTTCTTTCAGTGTGGAGAAGCATATACTCTTATCGCTCAAATCTACCAAAGTTTTTCCTAACGTTATGTAAGTATTATTTATGTCGCATACTCTCCTATCAATTTGTTTTTCTTCTTAAACATAATTGCATTTGTTGATCACAACCAACAAGAGACTGGTATCGCCTGTGTTTCTCCATCATTACTCGGTCATAAATCTGCTTGCAAGGAAAAGCCTTCGACCCCTCCTCATCCTACCAACGGTTGATCATCTTTGTGTTGTCTTATTTATGCTTTACTGCTCGCCGATGAGGCGATGACTATACCACTCACTGGAAACAGCAACATCAAGCCTCTGAACGTGTCCCAAGCTCTCACTACTGGCCTCCTGCAATTTCTTTTGAAGCTCATGTGCACAAGACCAATGAGAAATGCTTCTTTGAACCCCTTTCGATATGGCAGAACTCCTAGAGTACTCACTCACTCATTTAAAGCTAAGCGATACGCAAAGCTAAGCGATAAAAAAATTGCCTGTAACACGCTTTATAAAAACTTACGATAGATAATAAAAATGTATTAGTTACCTAAATCAAAGACTACTAAAAATTTTGAATATTTAATTTATTTTCTCACGGTATATTAGCATCTCCAATAAGTATTTAAATATTCGAAGATAATAAAATCCCAGAATTTTCTTCGTATTTTTAAAATACTACGTAAAACAATAACAAACAAAATCTTTTTAAAAAATTACTTTATACAGAGTTACTAGACATATTGAATCTAAAAAATATTTGCTTCATATACAATGCCTTACAAAAAAAAAATACACAAAACCAGGGAAACTAACCTAAAAGACAGGTCAAATAAAACTCCCATAACCCTGTCTAAAAGCTAAACTATAACACATTTACAAAAGTCAATTCAACCCAAACAAATAACTCCAATAAATAAATCTAATCTATTAAAACTGAAGTACAATTGAAAATTAACTCTTAATTCAATATTATAATTACATCTTCTGCCACTGACATTAAAAGTACTTATTTACTAAACAATAATCATCACGATTTTTACCAAGCCCAACTCAATGGACATTTACGACAAAGTCTCATGGATGGAAACTAAAGAATTAATATTTCAAAAATATTTTTTTTTAACTAGGCATTCAAATTTCAAAAATATTCCATTCCCATATACGATGTACCTATTTATTCGGATGGTATCCGTGATAAGGAAACTAACATAACGATTATTCTATGGTTTAAACTTCAGGTGCTACTAATAAGTAATAAGTAATAAATAATAAAATATTATTAAAACAATATTGTATAGACAAACAAATGATTTTTTTAGTTAATTCACCTTTATTGTTATATATCTATGTTTCATTGCCAACCCATCATAATATATGTATATATAAACGTCTATATTTATGTGTGTATATATATAACCGAGTAAAACAATTCAACAGTATAAAAGAATTAGTAAAATTAATGCATATAAACTATAAAATCATATTATACATAATGGGTCTGTATTGATTAGTTGTAAAAATATATACAATCAATCAAATAAACTATTTTTACTTGCACTATATAATACATTTCTACAAACATTAAACTGTCACAAACAATCCAAAAATGAGTTACTTCTCACTTATTACTCATCACCTCTTGCATCAGAGAAGTACTTCTCACTTATTACTCATCACCTCTCGCATCAGAGAAGATCTACAAACGGAAACACAAAACAAACACTGCAAGTCTACTACATCCACAGACCCACCACACAACAATTCGTCAATAATTTCCAGCTACCATCTATTATCGACAACCAAAATAATTTTAGTGACTCAATAACTGAGAGCATGGACTTCATGTTATCATACCATGCCATTCATCACCCTGATTCAACATACCTTACTGAAAAAATATCTCAATACGTGATGAATGAAGTGAAAGACGACAACTTTGGTAATGATCTTCAAGTTACTCTAAAGACTACAACAAGAACGCAACATCAAGAATACGATCGAAGAAAACTTTTGAAGCTTATTAAATAACATAACGTATAAACCCGGCGCGTAGCGCCGATATACCACTAGTATATATATATATTAGACAATTTTAACATACACAAAATCTGTGAAAATTATTTTTATACCTGCGTGATAATTGAGACTAGTAGTCGTCACAATTAATTTTTAATTTTATCAATAATGGTTTAGGGAAACAGTGTTATTTATTAAAATAGAAAAAAAATTGGGTTCACCCCCTGTGGTGAACTCTCAAATTTACCTCAATTATTAGCACCAATCAAAATGCCATGTAAGATTAATAAAAAAAAACAAAATTAATAAAAAAGAAAGAAATAAAAAAGACGTAGACTAATTTTTTTTAACGCCATCCATGGCTTCTTCTTCATTACCTACACAAAATATTGAAAGTTCTTTATCATTCACACAGAATATTGAAGCTTTATTTGTCAAATTGGTAAACCCAAAACACTAAACTCTAAATCCTTGGATAAATTCTAAAAACTAAACCCTAAATCCTTGGATAAATCCTACATCTTTGGGTAAACTTTAAACCTTTGGAAAATCTTTTTACCCAAGGGTTTAGGGTTTACCCAAGGGTTTAGAATTTAGTATTTTGGGTTTAGAGTTTAGTATTTTGGGTTTAGATTTAAGATATAAGGGAAGAGGATTGTAAATACCAATTTGACAAATAAAACTTTCAATATTCTGTGTAGATGGTAAAAAAACTTTTAAAATTATGTGTTGTGATGAAGAAGAAGCCATAGATGGCGTTACATCGACGTATTTTTCACATCTTTCCCTTTTTTCTTTTTAATTTTGTTTCTTTTTTTACTAATCCTACATGGCACTTTGATTGGTGCTAACAATTGAGGTGAATTTGAGAGTTCACCATAGAGGGTGAATCCAAATCTTGTCCATTAAAATATATACTTAGTGTAATAAATATGAAGAAGCTTCAAGGAACGCTTGTAGTTCAAAATTAGAAAGGACCATGTGGAACCGACGTGGCGCACACATTCCTAAGCTAACCACACCACCATTACAGCAAAGCACTCGTGTGCTCTTGTCCACCCACACGTGCATTCATGGTCAAATATTCCTATGCAACTATGCTCTTCTTGGTTGTCCCAGTCAGTGGTCAAATAAGATTTTCTTAATTAGTAATGTCCAAATGAAAAGATTTTATTTATAACTTTTAAAAGAGAAGGCTCTTTCATAATTACAAACGAGACAAATAAAACCGGATCTAAGATTACGAGGGTTTAAAATATTTTTCAAAAAAATTTGAGGATCAAAACCAATATTTCAATTGGTTGAGGTCCGGCTCTGGAAACAAAATTATTCAGAACTCTAAGTGAGAAGGCTTCTCCTAATGCTGAAAAAGATGCAACAATATCACTAGTTACTAGACGAAGGATTAGGAAGGATATAAATGATCAATGTATAATTTCATTACAAAATAAGTGTCGTTTTAACATTTCAATGCATAATTTATTAACTTTATTTTTTATTTTATTTTTGTGTTGGCTGAAGTGTATGAATAATAATGTTTTTATAATGAAATATATAAAATTAAATGATTTTTTAATTTATGTGTACAAGTGTAAAGTGACACTTAAAATAAAATAGATGGAGTATAAGATGGAGTATAAGATGCATGTTCGACTTCTTATCCAAATATAACTGAAAATGATTAAGCTATATAATCACGTAAATAAATTTAAACGTTGGAGATGGTAATAGCTAGCTTGCTAATTTGTTCCTAATCTTGACACTATAACAAAAAAAGGGTACGAGTATATAAACTTCATCGCCCCTACTGCTAGATGATTATGTTGCTTTCCAAAGCTGGACCCGTGCGGTTTATATAAACTTTTAGTTGTGAATTTTTACTTTACGTTAGTTTAGGACGATATCTTAAGCGCCAATGTTTGAACATTGGCTAAAGCCACAAAGTGGGATATATTTAAAATTTGTTCTCCAAAAACATATACTAGTATTGTAAGAAAATGAGGAACTGAGTAAAGAACAAAAGAGAGATGAGAGAAAAGAGTAAAGAAGGAGAAACAATTTCTTTAAATCTGAAAAAGTATCATTATAATGGATTATCAAGAAGAAAAGAAAAATTGAACAGAATTATTCTAAAAACCAAACATCCCTTGGTTTACTAGAAAAGTCACAATAAAATATTTAGTTGTTTTTACTGTAGTTCCGTGAGTACTGTTTATTGTGGGTTTAATCTTTTTTGGCAAGCTTTGATATTTTTAATCTTGAACTGATTTTACTGGATAAAAGTTTATTCTCTTTATTTCTTTATGTCAATAAGTATTTCCTACTCGTATGTATTTTATTCATATGCTTATACATTTTTTTTATGGGGTGAGCTGTTGCTCATGTGATTGATCATCGGTTAACTAAAAATCGTTTGGAATATCTTCGGTCTATAATGCGAGACACGTGCAATGTTTGATATCTAATTGTTCATATGATTTTTTTTTGTTCATATGATTTGTTTTAGGTATGTGTTGATATATGTTTTGAACCTATTATAATAACAGTAATATAAAATTGTCTCCAATAATAAAACCTGTATTTTTGTGTGAATATTAACCAATTTGATAAATCACTTGGAATCTTCATGTCATTTATTTATCGTGTTTAATATGTCTCCGTATTATTCTTCTCACATCTGTTATAACAGTGTGTGTGATGTAATCATTTAAGAGTTGCTCTCAAGTGAATCGGTTTTTCGGAAACAAGAGGAGCCGACTTCGAACATGACTCTTCTTTTTCTTATTATTAGTCGGCCAGAGCTACATGTGATAGCGATTAAGTTTTGTTTGGAACTAATTAACTATTTAATTTCCTAAAAGAAACAATCAAAATATTACTCCATCCGTTTCATAATAGTTGATGTTTTAGAAGGATAATTTTGTTTCAAATTAGATGAAGTTTTGAGATTTTAAGGTTACTTTAAATTTATTGGAAACTGTTCAACCAATTAGGTTTTACGCTCTTTTTGTTATTGGTTAATTGATTTTAAAATTATATCTTTAAAATATTTTTATTAAAGAAATATAATTTTCTTAATCTTTGTGCAGTAGAGTAAAACATCAAGTATTATGAAACGGAGGGAGTATAATTAAACCGAAAATGATTATTTGGCATCGCTATAGAAACGCACGCACAAACGGTGCGAGTCAAATGATTGTGGACTACAATCATTAAATGATGAAACACAAAAACGCATAGAAGTTAACCTATGACATGTCCTTCTCTTTTTTGCTAATTAACCTATGATATGTCCTAAACCTCCTATATAATTGTTGCCATCATTATTATTATAATAAAGTAATAATGAGGAGTTCATAATTAATTGGACAACCTTCTCCAAACTAAGCATGCTCATGCAAATAAACGAATATTTACACACAAAAATCACAATGACAAAAAGAAATAGAAGATCATTAACTATCATAGGTTATATATACTGGATTTGAAATCCCGAGTGTGAGCCCATTTAGGATACAATAAGAGCGCATTGAGCTTCTTGCGGATATAGATTATCCTTGATATCACCTTAGGGCCTGATATCACCTTAGGACCTTAGGCTTGGCCGGCCATGAAATTTTAGGAAATATAGACGGTTTAAAAAAGATTTCTATAGTTTGGGAATCTGAAACTTTTTTTCTTTTCCAGAATTAAAGGTCTATTTATATATATTCTTTTCAAAAATTTTAGGGGCTTGATTGAAGCTAATGTTTTATCTGGGTTCAGAACTGGTCTTGGCCTTAGGCATAAGATGCCACTTGTTTAATCACATGAATATGACGATCAACATATTTGGGTGAGGCTGTTGCAGACTTAAACGTAATTGATTCTGAGATTTATCGTTTAGATTTTTATATCTGGTTTATAATTTATGGAGTATAAAACTATAAAGAGGGTATCATGGAACTTGATACGAGGCTCCAAACCTGACAGAGGGTTAATGACATTGTAATAAATCAGGAAGTTGTAATTAACAATTGTTGCTAATGTACCCACTGCTGAACAACTCGATCCCGTCATCGATTTGATCGATACCTGCTCATTGACTGCCAAAGTTATTGGCAATCCTTGGAGCTTGGTGCATGATAAAATGGATTATGAAGACAAGAAATAGCACATCATTGAAGAGAGCCAGAGGGTATATATGATCAGTGTGTAGTTAATCTGTCTCTTCTGAATCTTTTTAACGGGGACAAACACAACAACTAATATACATGCTAGACTTGAAAAGGCCCCAGCAATAGCCATCATCTTTGTAAGATAAATTAGGTTCAATGCAGATATTTCTCGGATCTTATCTTTGTTTACTTCGAACAATGACTTCCTTTTTTTTTCCAATCCAAGTCATGTATGGGTGATTTTACAGCACACACTTGGTGACTCTCCACTTGAAACTTCCCTGGATCTCTCAGTCTCGGTTATCATTGTGGCCAATCTCTTCAACTCACAGCAGAACTCTTGGACATGGTCTACTATACCTTTACCAGAAAAAAAAAAGATTTCTAGCTGATTGTGTACTTTTTAGGGTAGGCTGATCATCGCGATGTAAAAATTGAAGTTGTCTACGTCTCACGTTTGTGACACTTTCACCTTTTTGATGCTATTATGAAACTATGCATTGAAGTTGTCTACGTCTCACATTTACGACACATTCAAGGACACATTCAAGCATTGAACTGCACATTTTCCTGCTTCCTCTAAGAGAACTTTATGAGTCTCAGTTTATATGGTGTGACAAACTTTACTTAAATTATATATGGTTGCTTTGCTTTGGCAAGTTAATAGGAAAAGAACACAAAGAAATGTAAAATTTACTCCACCATGAGATTTAGTTTAACTACACAAAGCAAGCATCATCACACTAACCGATTTTCTGTATTTCATTATGGATAACTCAAAATCGAACCAACCACCCTCTCTCTTTATAAATAGTTTATGAAACTTACCCATATTTACTTATATATAACTTTGTTCCAACTAAGTTTGATATGAGACAAGACAAATGTCTCTTGAGATATTTCGTCTTCCTATCTTTTACTGTTGTGTGTTGTGGATTCTAGACCATGTCCCCAGCTATCTACCCTGCAACAAACCAGAAACAAGTTCCCAACTACTTTAACAAAATAAAGCAATGGAGAACGTTAAGGCATGAAAAATGATAAAGCTTCGATAAAAGAGAGATGGCTTCACCTTTTGTCGACATGTTTATGGGCCGATCATCGCTGCAAATGAAAATACAACAGACGTTACTTGGTTTCTTGTCATTGATTGAATATTATTACAACACAATGCAACAGTATCATTAAAGTATAAAACCCTACTTCATACAGTCTTACGGATCAATGTGGTTGATCCAACAAGCCTAAACGTTACCTTAGAGGGAGAAGTGGTAACTCTGAAGCAATCAGCATTCATCCCAACAAGACACAACCCAGGGAAGATAACCTACACTCGCAGATTCAATAACGATGAGACGCTAAAGAGCTAGTAATCTTTTGTGTGAGGCAATTCGTCGAACACTTTGTGACTTACATCGAGATGTTTCTGCAAAGTCTTGGTCCTCTTTCGCGGTCGACGAGATGGCCTGTTCCCGCTCATGCTGAACACGTCCTCCTCGATCTCGTCGCGGGAAAGAGCCACCCAGAGCCTGTGATTCTCGCTCTTCGCCGCCTCAATCCCCCCGCCGCCGCCGCCTAATCCGGGAGACTCCGCCGGGATCCCTCTCTGCCTGTTCGATTTCGCCTCCGCCGCCGCCGCGATCGGTTTCTGATTCTTCGCCTCCGACGAAGCTCCTCCTCCTCCTCCACCGCCGCCGCAGGCCTCCGCGGGGACCGCGCCGTTGTTTCCCTTCTTCGAACCGCCGGAAGCTTTCCTCGGCCGCAGGTTCCACGTCCTCTCCTCCTCCGCCGACGCCGGAGCTTCCTCTCTACGCGGCGGATTCTCCTCGGGTTTCACCTTCTTCGGGTGATCGCGGTCGGACGACGGTGCGAGCGAGGAGAAGGAGAGACGCGGCTGGCGAGACGATCGCGACGCCACGGTTCGGTTGGAGACGGGCGGCGCCTCCGCCGATGATGGGTCCACATCAGTGATGGCAGAGACTTGAGGTCCAAGCGTGTGAGGAGAAGAAGAGAAACACTTCAAATTCGCCGGCGAAGTGGACATTGAGAGAGACGAGATTTGTATAACAGAAACCTAAAGCTAGAGAGAGAGAGAGAGAGAGAGAGAGATGCTTTAGAGATCAAAAACCCTAACAAGCTAAAGCAGAGGAGAGAGGGATCTAGAAAGGACGAAGGAGATTTACGGAGAGGAGAGGAGAGGAGAGGAGAGGGGGTGCATGCGTTTGTTTCTAATTTTGTTTTTATTTTTATATATTTTTCTTTGATTCTTCTTCCTCTTTCTTACAAGTCTTTCCTTCTTTTCTCCATTTTATTTTTGTTTCTATTGGACCCTTTCTTTATTAAAAGTTTCATAATAATAAACGACAAAATTATATGTAAGGTTTTTAATTTTTTTTATAGTAAAATTCAGAGAAAATAGTCTTCTTCCTTTTCATTGAAACTAATAATATTTGACCAAAAAAGATACAGACAAGAAAAAAGATCTAATAATTAATAATAAAATAATTTTGTGTTAATGCTATTTACTTCTATAGGACTTTTTGATTAATATGATTTGGATCTGCTATATGCATTATTTATCATGCTATAAATTATAAACACCATTCTTTTTTTGTGAGAATCTTCCAAGAGATTCTTTGTTTGTCGACGAGTTTGTTGGCAAACAAATGGACCAAATCATTAATGGCGTTACTTAAATGTATATAGCTATGTTTGTTTTGTCATTGTTAGACTAGAGACCAAAACATTGTGATTTGTGACTGTTTTTTTCATGAAATGACCATATTCTTTATGGTTTAGGCTGCACAAGTTATGGGGCCATCTAATTTTCTAGGCCGATTATGAGTTTTTTTTTGTTACTTTTGAAACATTATGCCAGGCCGATAAATCGATGGGCTTCTCACATAATACGAAAGCCTTTTCTTTTACAGAGTCATAGTTGTCAGTCACACAAAATTAGGGCTTCCCTCAGTTTCTTGTTTCTCAAGCAATATGTCAATACTAAACTACCCTTACCTTTAAAAGGCTGAGTGTAATAGGCCCAATAACGTAAACCAAACTATGGGCAGAGTTTGTCGAAACACGGTGAGAAGGAAGCCACGTAACGGCTGACAAAATTTTCAAGGGATCCTATCAGATCCGAAGAAAGTCGTATGGTATTATTCTATTTGCCTTTCTAATATCGTTCTACTTGTGACCACGTGGCTGAGATAAATGGGTCCTACTTATCTTAATCCAATCACTCATCGTGAACCTAGGACATAAAAATAAACAATAAAAAATATGTCGGGAACCTCTTTGCTTAAATCATGTTTATAATAGAAAAATGTGTTACTTGTAGTTGTAACAGTGAAGATGTATGTTTACGATGATTGCGTTGTAACATCCTATGAATATTCATATTCTAGCTTGAAATTTCGGGATTGTGTGGTTTAGTGAGAAATACTGTTATTTTAAAAATAGTTTTGGAAACATAATCAAAACTAAAAACTTTTTTTTAATGCCAAAGCGTTGTCTAAATAACAAGAAAAGAAGAAAGAGAATTGTATTAGTCGAGTGGAATGTACTAATACCACGTATATACTTTTGAAAACTAATAAGCCATCTTTAAAAAAACTCTTTAACACGTCTTAGTTAACTAAAACAGAAGAACATAACTCACATAAGTAACTGTTGATAGGAAACTTCAGACATTTCATATTAAATACTCTAGAAGGACAGTGTGGTGTTGGATCCACTTGTTGTGTAAGACTAATTATCCTAGACATCTATAGTAATATAAATTCATGTTTTTGAACTCATTTGCATATGCAAATAGATAGCTTATCCATAGATTATACCTCTTTTTAGGATAAATCTCACATTTACATAGATTTGAAATACTTAGGGTGTGATTGGTTATTGCTGTAGATATTTTCCACATCCACAATTTTACATACATCCCTAAATCTACACTAATTTTGATTTGTATTTTTTTTTTAAATTTCATATCCTTTTTAAAGTCCACAACACTTCTTTAAACTCATATTATGAAACAAATGGAGTATATGTTAATTATATACTCTGACCATTTTAGACTTTAAAACACTTTTCTCACATGATATCGAAAATAAAAAGTTTAAAGCAATACATATTTTATGCCGACAGTTATGCATTCTGCAAATTTTGAATTAAGTGGTTTCACAACAATAAAACTATCCCAAAGTATAAAGTTACATGTTTTTGGTCTTTAGTCAAATATTAGCAATAAATCCATGAACATAATTGCAAAGATTTGTTGAGAAAAAAAATGGAATATGTGAGGGAAAAAAATAGCATTCAAATTAGTAGTAATTCAATTCAAAGGTTTCCAAAAAAAAAAAAGTTAATATATTGCTTTTACTTGAAAACAAGGAAATGAAAAAAAAAACTTGAGTATAGTATTACATTTGTAATTGTGTAATAAATCCGACCAGATAATCAATCCCCCCTTTATAAGCACCGTATCTCTCTCTCTTCCCCATTATCAGATTCTGTGCTTGCGAGAGATTATCTTGGATCTGATCGACGGCGGCGGCGGCGGAGGAGGATCCGAAACCGAGTAGGATAATGACTCGCCGTTGCTCTCACTGCAACCAAAACGGACACAACTCACGTACATGTCCGAATCGCGGTGTAAAGCTCTTCGGTGTTCGTCTCACCGAGGGCTCGATCCGCAAATGTGCCAGTATGGGCAATCTCAGCCACCACTCCTCTGGCTCTGGGTTGAGTGGACTCGTGTCGAACAATCCTGCCTCTCCCGGTGATGGCCCTGACCACGGCGTCGGCGGCGACGGTTACGCCTCCGAGGACTTTGTTCACGGCTCATCATCATCCTCTAGCCGCGAGAGGAAGAGAGGTAACGCGTTTTCCAACTTTTTATAAAATCAAATCTGACTTTGATGATTGTAATGGATAACTGTTTTAAGGGAATCCATGGAGGGAAGAAGAGCATAGGATGTTCTTGTTGGGTCTACAGAAGCTGGGGAAAGGTGATTGGAGAGGTATCTCTAGGAGCTATGTGAAGACTAGGACACCTACTCAGGTTGCGAGTCACGCTCAGAAGTATTTCATCAGACTGTCTAATGTCTCTCGCCGCAAGAGACGTTCTAGTCTCTTTGATATTGTTCCTCCTGATGAGGTCAGTTACTTTCTCATCTACTTTGATTATGTCAACTTCGTTTTTAATGCGGGTCTCTTTTTTTTCATGGTTGCAGCAGGTAATGGATTCTCATGAACTGCAAGCTGAGGATGTTCCGATGCAGGGCAGTGACTTGATCCTGGAGACTGAAGAGCGTGAGTCCATGAAATCCACCAACTCTAGTAGTAGTGGTGATGAGCCACCAACTGTGACGGTCTCTGCTTCTTTCGGACAAGAAGACGCTATCCAAACGGAGCTACAACCACCACCTCCGGGTTCATTCCCTGTGCTGTATCCGGCTTACTTCTCACCGTTCTACTCATTCCCCTTTCCGGTTTGGCCTGCTGCGTATGTTACCGGGCCACCGGCAAAGGAAGAGGCTCACGAGATTCTCAGGCCGACAGCTGTGCACTCAAAAGCCGCTCCGATTAATGTTGATCAACTTCTTGGTATGTCTAAGCTCAGCCTCGGAGAGTTTAGCCAAAATGGTGTATTGGAACAGTCTCTTTCATTGAAACTAGTTGGAGGTTCGGCTTCAAGGCAATCAGCCTTTCATCCAAATCCAGCCAATGGTGGTGGTGTACCGGACATGAACACCGTGATTCATGCTGTCTAAAGATCTACCTGATGGGACGGTGGTCTCTCAGATTTGTAGCCGTAGCCAAGTGATTCATTGTCATTAACATGATTTATACAACAACAACGATTTGCAGACAGGTCCCAAGGATGGGCTCTCGGATTAGTTATTGGTTATATTATACTATTGTTTTAGTTAGGTTTGTTTGAATTGCTTACTTCAGCTTTGTTTATTAGGGTGGAAAAGAAAGAAAGATCAAATGTTACAGGCATTTGCCTTTGTTTTTGGTTTAGCATAACCCTTTATTTCGTTCAAAAATGTATTAAAACTGCTTAGCTTTCTAGGATTTATTACAGTAAGTTCATATATGAAGATATGTTCTTGTGTCACCCTGCTGTTTTTTTTTTCAGTTTATCGTTCATAATCATAACCACAAATGTATTATTGTTGGTTTGGGATTTGGGAGAGACAGAGTCTCCCATGTCTTGGCCTATGCATTTTATTTGAGATTCGATGAACCAAACCCGAACTTACCAATATCCGAACAGTTACTTTCTCAAAAAAAAAATATCTGAGCAGTTCCAGTTTTTCTTATACTTGCAGAATAAAAACCAAACTGAAATTTGAGTGTGTATTCGAATATCCAAAATTAAATTTTTATACGAAAACAAAGTGAGCAGGTCTACCCATGCCACTGTCTTATTATGGGCTAAGATTGTAAGGAAAAAAAAGTAATCAGATGTCGGCGTTCAAAAACGCTGTCCTAATGGCGGGAATTCTTAACCGGACACTAGTTGTTCCTCCGGTTCTTGATCATCAGTTCATCACGCTGTCGCTCTCGGTAGCTGTCCGAAATTCAGGGTTTTGAGTCCGAGCGAGATACGAGTCTCGGTTTGGAATCATTCTATTGAGCTACATAGTGCTCGCAGGTACGTTTCGATGGCTGAAATTTGTAGACATTACGTCGCTTGTATCATCTTCTGCTATTCGAGTTATTGATCTTAGCTACTTCGGTCACTACTGTGTGGTCTTTACTCTCGACTTAGAGACTCTCTGCTCTGTTGAGTTAGTAGAGGAACAGTCCGAATCAGTGAAACAGTGTGGCTATTTGTTATCTGGTGTTCGTGTTGGTAATGTAGATAGGTGTTTATATGGTGTTGAAGAAGATTGTACGGTTTGGACGTTTAAGAATGGAGATTCTGATGGGAGGTTAGATATGTTTCAGGCGGATGAGAAGGTTAAGAAGATGTCTTACGTGGGATGCTTATGTAGAGATGTGTATATAAGTCTCATGGACATGGTACAGAAGCTGAGTCTGCATTACCGTAGAAAACCTTGTTTTATATGTATCAAAACCTTGTTTGATTATATTAGAACCAAATATAACTAGTACAAACTATTTCAAACAGATCATTTGATCATACAACCTTCACAGATTCAAAACAGAGTAGCTTATTAAGCCTATCAAGATTTTTGTTTTCATCGACGAAGTGTATAGACGCTTGATAGCTAACTAAATAAAACTGAAAGCTTAATCAACCATTTGCCGGTATTATCCATGAAAATAGGCATGAGAAGAAGAAAAAAGACATTGCTTTTCATTTAAACAGCGTGCATTACGTTACGAAAACCCTAGAGACTGAAACGAGCAGGTCAGAATATAATGTTAAACAACTCATCGAATGCTAGATAACTTCTTGCCAACACATCCGCCTTTTCTTTCTCCAACATAGCTTCTACTTCCGAGCACTTATGCTTAAGGTTTTTCAGTTCATCCTCCAACTCTTGCATACGAGTCTCTCCAATATGCACCTTCTCTATATTTTCCTTCACTTCCTTGAGCTTCTTCTCCAACCAATCCACCTTGAATCCCGCATCTTTCAGGTATGCAGGTGCATTGTCTGCTTCCACCAGATCTTCACTGGAAAGCTCCTGAGGTGTCAGGCTTAGTGTATCGATCAGGCAGAGTAGGACATTCATGCATGCTGTACTCAGATGTTTGTTCTTTGCACGGAGTACTAATGCAACGTCAGCGTGTTTTTCAGAAATACGTCTCACAATTTTTGCCTGCAAATAAGAAAAGGTAAAATACTTAATGACAAGATGAGTTGTTTAACTGATAATTTTCTAGAAAAAGAAGAAGTGACTCAAAATCAGCAGAAAAAAAAGGAGAGTTTAAAACACAACTTACCTGAGAAGGAAGAACTTGAAACCCATTGACATCCACCAAATAACCATTATCATTCAGCTTTGTCTTTTTCAGAGGTTGTTTCACCAACACAAAAACCTCCATAACAATCTTGACTTCTCCATTAACAATAAACCCACCATTTTCATCCACAAGTTCGCTAAGGGGGATCATGGATGTAAGAACCCAGTTGGAAGCCTTTTGTGTTGACGAGCGACTTGTTACTGAAAGCAACAAAACAAATTTGCTTTCATAAAACATATCAATGTTTACAGATTGACAGGTATCTTGTAACAGCCAGAATCCCATAGTAAATTAAAAGAAAAACGAATCAACTGGCTAGAGTAGAAATAATATTCACCTAGCAATTGCGAGACCTTTCTTGAATTTTTATTAACAATGGTACAATAAAGGTTTGCGTGCTGACTCCACCCAGAACGCACGTTTGGACCATCAGTAACCCCCAAAAACAGACGCAGTTTACTACTACCCTTACTATTTCCATCGGAGTAGGCAATGAGACTCCTGAAAGCCGAAACCATGTAAAGCTATAGATGACATTTCTTCCATCATAAATCGAAATTGGATGAAAACACTAAAAAGACAAATTCTATTTTCTTAAAATATGCAGCAACCATATCACGTCAGAATGCACACACAAATCTTAAACGGAAAAAAAACTTAAGGAACAGGGTTAAACTATAAGTTCTAACCATTCGCAGCCACCAATGACGACTTTATCAGAATAACTTTTCTTAGATACCGATGAGAAATTTTTTATCACCCAAGTGAACTTGATGTCATCCCCCATCGGTCTTGATGGTGACTCCTACAGATCTAAAATTTGTAAATTGAATAATCAATAAACAATCTCGACAAACATAACCCGTTTCATTAACGAAAAGAGTCACATGTAATCAAAGAGCATAAAGACCAAAATGGTTTAAGTATTTACCCCTCTGAGTTGCACGGAGAGAGAGAGAGACGGACGATGTACTTCAACAGTGCAGCTGCACAACTTTAAGCATCCAGGGTTGATTACCAAGACTAGAGGAAGCGAATCGCATCAGCTTCCCATGGCGCATGGGGTTAATAAATAATTAAGACGAGAGGAATGCGATTGGCTTCCACCTTTTTTTTACAAGGTGTTTATGCAATTATACGTATCTAGCGAGACTCTTTAAGTTATTGAGTAGTTTGAGAATTCTACGTGGGGAATAACATAAACGTTTTGAAACATGTCAAGTCGAAATTCATTCGGCAACAATTCAAACCAATTTGGATAACGACAATTTACAATTTTTGAGTTTTGAATAAAACAAAAAAAATTCTGAGTTTAATAACAGACATACAAAGAAAATATGTTAACCGAAAATTATTATATATACTTTTATTGTTATTTCAAACTCATGAAGTTATTACATACGACCATTCTTTTTTCCATTAAGAGAAAAATAAAGTTAATTTAATTTTTTATGTCTTGTATATTCCTTAAATTTAAAATATTTTTAATTTTATGTGAATATACAACAATTTCAAAATTAGAGTAACAACAGTTTCATGGCATAAAAAGTTATGACGTACGAAAAACTTTGTTAGAGTTCTAAGTGAACGATTCATTCTCATAAAGTAAAAAAAGAAGATTAATTCGCTAAATGTTGGAATCTATAATATAATATAATGAGGGAGTATCAGTCCTACCTGAAAGACACGTGTCCTTTTATTTTAAATGGGCTGTGTGTTTGTTTGGGCTTAAGTATGTGTTTTAATTTGTGTTCTGAGTCTATAGATTTTGGCCCATAGCATATCTGTTCTTCTCGACGGCTGATAGATTAGGGATTGACGAGATTTTTTTTTTCCCAGGTCACTCGCCATCCCTCTTCATCTTCCTCCTCCTCTTCCGTCTTCTTCAGTTATGGTGAGTTCTTTTTTGCCTTTTAACTTTTCACCCACAACTTTTCCTAACAGAAACGGCCGTCGCCTCCTCCACTTTCGACTCTCTTTGCCTCCGCAGAACTGCGCAATCCGTTGTTGGTCACCTCATCTGCTTTTGGGATTCCCGGAACATCAACAAGAACGGAGAGTTCATGGGGATAACGATTCTGCTCCTCGATGAATTGGTGAGGATTGTTTAGATTTTATTTATTTCTTTTCTTTTGCAAAGAATAAAGCTTTACGTTTCTTCATATTTGATAACTTCCAAATATATGATTTTTTATTTTACTGCAGGACTCTGTGATTTACACGGGTTGAATTGTTTAGATTTTATATATATTTTTTTTTTATTCTGTGATTTTGTAAGTGCTAACTGGTTAAGAATAACAGTCATATCGTGAAGTTTTATTATAATACAGATGGAAAAAAAAATCAAGGTGGTTATTGAGATCAAGCAACGAAATGTGGCTGAGGAAAATCAGTAAACACAGGAGCTTTTAAAGGATAGGTAAACTATATTTTCTTCCGTGAATTATTAGGGTGTTTTAAGAGTTTTTGAGCCATCACCAACATTTGTCATTTTCACCTTTTGTACAGGGAGCAAGCTTTGCAAGATCAGTTAATGCAAGCAAAAGACAGTGTTCCACTATGCAAAAATTGCATGAGTTAGCACAGAGCCAACTTTTTGAACTTCGTGTTCAATCAGGTTGTTCATTGACCCTTAATATGGTGAACCAGTTATGTGCTTTCACACGTTAAGCGTCCTATTAATTATTGTGAAATGTTTTTTCACATATTAATTGTTTTCCGGATTGGTTAGGTCAATATGATTTGGTTCCCTTAAGTTTCAACTGTTGTTCTTGATGTCATTTCTAATGTTATGATAAGCGGCTACTGCAAATCTAAAGAGATCAATAAAACTTTATAAATTCTTGATATAATGATTGTTTTCTTCATGTTACAGGTTAGTCATTCTGAGAATTTTAAGAGCTTCACTTGGAAGAACGTCCTAAACTGCTCCGGGAGGTTGTTGGTTTGTCTAAGTGTTATGTTATAGACATCGAGAAGGTGTTAGAAATGATACATTTTTCTAAAAGTAAGAGTCACTTGCAAAACAGAAGGCAAGAGTGTAAGCTTGGACCAATCTTAAACTTTCCAAAGGACTCGAGGTGTTATTTTTCGCTCACCTTACGACAAAGAAGGCTTATGGGTTCTTCTACTGGATTCAAACATATGGTACTTTCAGAAGGTTAGCTCCATGGATGAATCTGAAGCTATCCACACTTCTTCAAGTGCTATTAGTTTGACAATGAAAAGTTTAGGAGCCAGGTTGAGGCAAAGAACAAGGAAGTTAGAGAAGGTTAAAAGCCTATCCAGATTGGTAATGGGGAAATGCTTAAAACCTGCAGAAGGTACTAAATTTGACTTGCTTATGAGTTCTGCCTAAGAGATGCTTGGATCAGTTGTGATGAAAGGACATTACTGAAAGTTGAGTATTTGAAAAGAAGAAGCGTTTGGAGGGTGAGGTCGCAGAAGAAGGTGTGGAGGAGGAAGAAGATGATAATCTATAGAATTATGTAAGCAGATATGTGAGGACACGTCAAACACTTTACCCTGGTGTTTGTTCTTCTTTTACTGTAGATTATGCCTCTAAATTTTACACAGTCAAACACTTTACCGTTTTATTTGTTTTTCTGCTGATTCCATAGATGTTAATCTCTAACTTTTTAAAAGATTAAATAACTAATTTAGTTAACCAGTTCTAAATAATAAAGGAAAATGTTATTTTCACATAGCCTCGCACACTCACACGTGAGCATTGCTTCTTCTTCCTGCTGCCAAGTCAGCCGGTACTTTATGCCTTCTCAATTCTTTTTTTGTTCACTAATGCCTTCTCAATTCTTCATATTGATTCATTTGACGTAGATTTAAAGAAAATTTCAATGATTAAGTAAAATATAGGGTTTCAAATCGACCACCTTCCACAAGCTTCCTATGGTGTAAAGAAAATATGAAGAAACCAATAACATCAGTTGACTCATGACTGTTATACAAACTTCTTTATATTTTGGATAAATTAATATCTTTCACTAATTTCAACCTTTATTTTATAAATGGGGAGGAATGAGGATGTAGATTTTTGCATCTTATTTAGACATCTGAGAGTTTAAGAAAGAACGTCATTATGATATTCAAAACGGTAAATCTTTTAACAAAAAAAAATATTCGAAAGGTGTTCGAATAAGAAATAAACATCACAAAATGTATTCACTTATTTGGTTTGTCTCTGTTTTTTTTCCCAAATTAGTTTTAGTATAAAAGTTAACTCTTTAAAAATGATAATAATTTTAACTAAAAAAATCAAAAATATCTTAAAACACTGAAATTTATAAATCATACATTTCAAACATAAAGAATATTAATCAAAAGTACTTTCTAATATATAAAAGGGATTCATTTAATTTTTTTAAAGCTATATTAATAAAATATTTAACACCACCAATAAATATGTCAAATAAATATCATATTTGTACCATACATGTCAAACATAAATTAATGTTAATCAAAAGTATTATCAAACATATAAAAGGGATTCATTTAAAAGTTTTTAAGCTATATTAATAAAATATTTAACACCACCAATAAAATATGTCAAATATATATCATAGTTATACCATTAAGTTAAATAAAAACGATTTGTAGAAACTGAGAAGCTATATTATATAATTAAATAGTTATTATAAAACTAAATTCAGAGTATAGATGTAAACAAATCTCTTATCAATAACACTGTAAATAAATTATTGTTCATCAATTTCACAAACTAAAATCGCTAAGCACCAACAAGAATCAAAGGAAATTGTGTGAGCCATAAACTATACCAAATTCTTTTTTTTATATATGTTCTATCATAAACTACACCAACTTCTATTTTTCTGGTTACCTATTTGAGACACAAATCATATTTATTGAAGTCCAGTAAAAACTCTATAAACTAAAAGTATTGTAACTATATACTTTAATAAATTTTTAGAGGTGTTAATTTTTTATAAAAAAGTTTATTACAACTCCATATTCTTAAATTAATTTTGGGTAAGATAAAAAATAATTTAATTTATTTTTTGTATAAATTGTTAATTTAAAAAAAATGAAATTTATATCTTTTTACTTACATTTTCTTTAATTTATATACTAACAACTATCTAATAACTACCTCATAAACTTCAGCTTTTAAACATAAAAGCGCTAATAACACAAATGATCGATCAAATCATTGCGAGGATAATATATGAAAATATCAACACATATAAATTTTCCGGTCATTTTAGTTTCAATCTAATCAAGATATATATTTTTCATTGTTCCATTTATCACCATTACAGACAACACGGAGAAAAAAAATTAGAAAATACAAACGAGTAAATCCCATACACAAAATTACACAACGCATCAAAATTGTATCCGGCCCCGCGCTTGCGCGGGGGCTATGCCCCTAGTCTTCTGAATGTTAAAGTGAAATCTACAGATGACAAAAAAAACATGCAGACTGAAAATAAAACAATATTATTGCAAATATAAAAAAGAAAGCTTCTTCTGTAATGGGCCTTACCATGTGTAGTAAACGCCCGATAGAAAGCTAATAGGCCTTACCATGTGTAGTAAACGCCCAACGAAGAAAGCTAATGGGCCTTACTAAAGGTTAAGGAAGCCCTAGCTCCACATGGAATCATCATATATATAAAACCAGAAACCTAGCTGAGTCAAAGTGACTGCGACGCCGGAGATCAGCAATGGGTACGTCTCTCTCTCTCTCTTTGTAATGTTCATTGGATTCTGATGATGTATTTGTTTGTATGAGAAGTGAGCTAAGAAGAATAGAAATGTTGGGTTTATGATTGCAGGGGCGTACAAGTATGTGTCTGAGCTATGGAGGAAGAAGCAGTCGGATGTGATGAGGTTTGTGCAGAGGGTCAGGTGCTGGGAGTACAGACAGCAACCTTCCATTGTCCGTCTCGTCAGGCCTACTCGTCCCGACAAGGCCCGTCGTCTCGGCTACAAGGCCAAGCAGGTATTTTTCTTCTTCTTCTTCTTCTCCTGTTGCCATTGTGTCATGCTATAATTTTTAGTTAAATCTTGAATCATGCTGGTAAAGCGGTATCTTGAAGCGTATGTTTGCGTTAACTATGATAGAATACTTCCTGAGACCAGCTAAATCGATTCAATCTTATACCAAACAGATCTCTACTCTACTTTGGACTCTGTTATTGTCAAAGATTGTTACATTTTATGTAAACCATATTACACGAATCAAGTTATATAATTTTCAGTAGTTTTTAGGTAGAATCAAATCAAGCACTTAGTTGTTAATAAGCTGGTCAAGCGGTGTCTTGACGCGTAGACATTCTCCTTTTTTAAAAGTAGATTTATCTGCGTTAATATGATAGAATACTTCCTGAGACCAGCGAGATCATTTCAAGCTTCTGACCGAACAGCTCTTTATCTACTGTGGACTCTGTTCTTGTCTAAGTTTGATACATTTTTAATTAGTCATTGATCAATTTTTTTAATTTTGTTTTTGTTTTGAAATGCAATTGGTTTGTGTTGACGAACTATTTTGGTTATTTGTGTTCAGGGGTTTGTTGTCTACCGTGTTCGTGTGAGACGTGGAGGTCGCAAGAGGCCAGTTCCCAAGGGTATTGTGTATGGTAAACCCACTAACCAGGGAGTGACACAGCTCAAATTCCAGCGCAGTAAGAGATCTGTTGCTGAGGAACGTGCTGGCCGCAAACTTGGTGGCCTCAGGGTCGTTAACTCCTACTGGCTCAATGAGGTTAGCACCCAAACCCTAAGTTACTGTCCACTCTGATAATATGATCTGTTTATTGAAAATTGAGCTTAATTATTTTTCTATTAGACATTAGTATATGTATGTATAGCTGATACTGTAACTTGTTCATTCACCTTTGTGATGTGATTATATATATTGTTGATTAATGTTGGGTTTGCTTCTGATTTATTTAGGACTCTACCTACAAGTATTACGAGATCATACTTGTGGACCCTGCACACAATGCCGTCCGTAATGACCCAAGGATCAACTGGATCTGCAACCCAGTGCACAAGCACAGAGAACTCAGGGGGCTCACCTCAGAGGGAAAGAAGAATCGTGGTCTTCGTGGAAAGGGTCACAACAACCACAAGAACAGACCTTCTCGCAGGGCTACCTGGAAGAAGAACAATTCCCTCTCTCTCCGTCGTTACCGGTGATCTGCTTTTCGTGTTTTGTTTTTTTTCTTGTCGAGTGGTGTATCTTCTGTGTGGATTTGTGTCAGAATATTTTACATTCAAGAGTTTGTTTTCAAGTTTTGAGCTAATTAAAACTTCAAATCTTACACAATAAGATCAGGCAACGTTTACCCACATTAATCTACGTTTGTCTTTCCGACCATAAGTCTCTGATGGAACATGAATATATCCAGCCAGAAAGTGAGAGGCCATGTTAAATTAATATTTGTCCGAACCAGGTTTATCTCCCTAACCCCAAAACAATGAGTTGGATAATGAACTCATTGTCGTTATCCATGTCAAACGAAACTTCTACTGACTGAAGCTTATATATACACATAATATAACGATAACCAAATTCAGTCTTGGCAAATCTTACAACAAAGAGATTTAAGTCTTGCATATGAAAGCAATAGTACCAAATTTACAAGTTTCCTTCTATATCACAACTCACAAGACCTCGTCCATGGATACATAGCGGCGCTCCTGAATGGAGAGCTGAGCAGCAACTCCCATGGCAACAGCCATCAATCCGTCTTCCAAATCAACAGCTGCTCGTCCTTCACCTCTGATTGCCGACAAAAATACGAGGTGTTCCAAGTAACTCGACCCATGATGCAACCCTTCATATCTATGAATTTACCAACATCATGCGAATGTGATGTAAGACTAATATGAGAAGAGAATACGACAAAATGAATAGGAAGCTTACTTTATTCGTTCATCCTCAGCTTTTATCGTTTGAACATGTTCTCTTCCCTCTGCACGGCTCCCAAATCTAACTATACCCTCTGGAACAAGTGCTTCCCCCTAAAACATGGTTGCCAAGTAAGTTAGGAAGAAATATTGACCCTACTCAAACTCATGGATCATATATTAACTTACCTTGCCAATGTGACCAGTAACAGAGATTTCTTGCTCGTTTTTGCTTCCTTCAGCGAACATACAAAGGTCAAGCATCCCACGGCATCCATTGTCAAACTCAATTATAACGTACGCGTTATCAATTATATCAGGCACCTAATGTTGTCAAAGAGAAATTAGAAACTCCCAATATACATTGAATTCAGGATTAAAAAAAAAAAAATCACCTTCCCATCATAAACTTCATCCTTGTGGTTAACATCCATACCTCCAGAAGCCATCACAGAAACAGGATTCGCAGAAGCAAAGAGCCTCATCAGATCAAAGAAATGGCAGCACTTCTCCACCAAAGTCCCTCCCGTGTTCACATTGAATCTATTCCAGTTGTTCACCTTAACCAAGAAAGGGAACCTATGTTCTCTGATAGCTACCATCTTAACATCACCAAACTCTCCTCCTCTCACTCTCTCAATAAGCTTAGCCACAGGTGGCATGTACCTGTACTCCAACCCGACTTGGACCACCATATGATCCGACCGTCTCTTCGCGGCCTCCATAACCTCTTTGCAATCCGCGACGGTTGTGCATAACGGCTTCTCGACGAGGACGTGGTGAGGCTTCGGGTAAGCGATGACGTCCATGAGGATCCGGTGGTGAGTCATGTTCGGCGAGGAGACGACGATCACGTCGCACGTCTCGCTCTCGAGGAGCTCCTCGTGGTTCGAGAAGACGTTGAGATCATCCCAGTTGAGAGATTTGGCGAGTTCGACTGCGAGGAGACGCGAGGGAGGGTGGGGATCGGCGATGGAGACGACGGCGAGGTTTTGGTGGTGGCGGAGGTGGTGGAGGTTGATGAGGTGTTCTCTTCCCATCATGCCGATCCCTACGATTCCGTACTTGGTGATCGCTGGGTTCGCCATTACTGACTGAGCTTTCTCTCTCCTCCACACACACACTCTCTCTCTTCAAATCTTTGGGATAATTTATGAAATGGTCCTTTAAATCTTTTTAACTTCATCGATTTTGGATCGTTTATGAAACCTCTCCTTCCGCAACAGCTTTTGGATTATTTACAAAATGGTCCTTTAAGTATTCTTTAGTTACATGAAGAGTCCCTAGATTTAGGGAAGGTTCCTACCACACAAAAAATGTGATCATTGTTGAACAACCTTTTGTGCTTTTATCCAAAAGTCTTCTGAGGATTGTACTTTGCCAGTTTCATCACAACAGCAAAAAATGTGGACATACACTATATAATACATGATCACGTTTTACTAGTGAGACTCAGAGAACCCAGCGAGCACTTGGCAGCATCGAAGCAGTTTACTTGGCCTAGAAGAGACTGTACCCCGTCTACCCATCTCTGCTTCTGAATCTTGTTCTTGCATTTGAACTCCAAAAGCCCTTGTCCTGTTTTCAGACCAAAGTAAACTTCTTCTGAGTTGTTTTCCCTCTCTTTCCTGTATGGCCAAGCTGTTTTCTCATCGCAGACTCCATAGACAACGCCTTCACAGAAAAAAGGAACAACAACAAGTTCAGAATGTTTGTCTTTTAGGTAAATTTTCTAAACTGAAAGGTTATGAAAATGCTTACTTTTGATCTTCTTGGAGAATGCTCCTCCAACATGTTTGCTTTTGAGTTTGATCATTACCTGAAAAAAATAATAATAATAAGAAGCTATGGATCAGAAGTGAAGTGAGATGTGTTGTGTGTTTAGGTTTCTAGTCAAATCTGCTGTACCTGAGACTTCTTGTTAATATAGACACAGACACGCTTACTACGTAGCAGTCCTGAAAGTTAAAAGCACAAAAAAGAAACAAGAGATAAGCTCTCTGTCTTGTCTCAGTGAACTCTTCATTTGGTCAGAGTAGACTTACCATGTCGTGAGCATTGCATCAGTTCACCTTCTAATGGAAGATTTGGTTCTTCCAACCTAAATTGAATGTTTGCAGGCCAATGAGAGTCAGAGAAGCTTCTCTCGAAAGGTGCAATAGATGCGTTTTTCCTTGCTTCCTTTGGTTGTCTCGCCTTCAGAGTCGCTTCTCCTCTCAAAGCTAAGTTTCCATTTTAAAACAAAACCAAGATCAAGCATGAACCTACAAAGCCTAGAATAGTTTCAAACAAGAATCCATACATGTTGCAGCAGCGGCTGTAAGTGTCATGAGGTCACCAGGGCTGTGAATATCCACAGAAGATCTAACAGTGGAAGCAACACGTCCACGGTCAGCACCGGCTCGCTCAGCCATCTCAACGCAATGCGAGGCCAGAAGCTCGGTGGCTGAGGCCAATGCCAGAGCCATCTTGGATCCTGGCCCTTTGCTGTTGCTTGCAGATGTCACAGAGGCTAAACCTGCAGCCAGAGCGGCTATTGAGACTGCGGAATGCACGTGCGCGTTCTCAACGCGCACCTTGTCTTTCTTATTGAGATAGTTGATGGTGTTGCTGCTGCTGCTGCTAGTATGTTCCTTGTGGTGGTGAAACCATTTTGACAATGCTCCTCCCTTGCGTGTGCCAAACGAGTTCATGATCTTCCCAGCCTAAAAAAACCAAAAGCCCTATTATGAAAAATGGGTTTGATTTGAATTGAGAAAGGGATAAGAGAAGTGACGTACCACGAGTGGATCTGCAGCAGCAGCGTCAGGGAACAAGACATGAGGAGTGTTTTGAGCAACACAGAGCTGTTCCTGTTGTCTATGTTTGAGTGAAAGTGCTTTGGTTATTTCAGAAGTAGAGAGACTCCAGGATCTAGACAGAAACTCCATTGGCTCTTTTGGTGTCTGAGGCTGGGGAATAGATGAGAAAAGGTCTTCAGCTCTCAGAACTCCATCTTCCTCCATATTCTCTGATCCAAACAAGAAAGATGATGTCTCTTTCCAATCTGGATAAAACCCACCACTTTCCATTCTTTTTTTCTTTTAAATATATTGCTGTGTAAATGATGATGAATGAATCTTGAAATACAAAATGAGGCTTTCTTGAATTTGAAAAAGATGACGTGGGATGACCAAAGAGGGAATTTAATGGCCTGGTGGAGTAGGAGTTATGTTTCTGATCAAAACCATGTGACCAAAACTCTTTTTAAGTTTCAGAAATAAAACTTGAAAAATGAACTGTAAAACCTTTAATGAAAATAATAATAATTAAAAGGAATATAACTTTATGGAGATGAAAAGGATGATGATGTTGACTCAGATGGAAGAGAAGAGGAAGAGCATAACACCAATAAGAGAATCTTTTCTTTCTTTCTTTCTTTCTTTTTAAATGAGATAGAATAATTCAAACCACAAGTCTTCAAAAGTACGTGCGGACTAACAAGTAAGAGATAGATTGCCGTAAAGATTCTTGGAAGATTTAAGAACTCGTCTCCATGTTCTTATGTATATATGTGTGTGTGGGATAAAGAGAGAGGGAGATGATGTCGTTATGGGCTAAAGAACATTGTTCTTGAATTCAGGTAATATCTTAATGAAGTAGGACGGTTTGTGAAACCAAAAAGTAGTGACAAATGCATTGGTCTGAGAGCATTTTTGTCGTTTGAGCGGATGGCTCTCACACGATTCATTCCCCCATTACCGACCAGCTCCTTCAAATAATACGTAAAAGAGACCACTTCGGTTTTTCTATTTGTGTACCTATTGTTTGAGTGGTTTCACGGATTAACAATCAATTTTGTTGTCTATCTAGCATTACTATTTTATGCATCACTTTGCGTACTCTTAAACGGTTGAGTAATCCAAGCAATTAAACAAAGTATCCCCAAACAAATAAAACTAATTTTTTTAGTTGATTCATGTAGTTTAAATGGGCCTCATATAGGGCTTTTATTTATAGGCCTGATGTAAGCGAAAGATTTCCCCTTCTACAAAATCTCATTTAGCCTCTATAGTCTGAAGTTCTTTCTAACTAAATCTTTTCTAAGAGGCAAAGTTTCCACCCTCCATCTTCCATTAGCTTGAAGTTCTTCATTTGTAGTTTTTTTTCTCTAAATAAGGTGATAACATTACTTACTTAAAAGATGTTGGTTCTGTTTCAAGAGAGTATAAAAGAATATAGGACTAGTAGAAATGTTTAAGATGGAAATAAGATACAACAAAAGAAATTGAGTAAAGTGGAATAGAAGAAGGGAAAATTCCACAAAAATACTCCAACTAAATTTTATTAAGTTTTTTAATACCCAAACATTTTTACTATCCAGTTTAACACTTCAAATAATTATATTGTTCATTTTAGTATACAAATTTTTAAAACTGTGTCTCTTTTAACACTTAAACTTTATTTATTTTAATTAAAAATACTAAAAATTTCAAATAAAATTGTAAAAATCTACAATATTTACAAAACAATCTCCAAAAATTCTAATTTTAGTTTAATATTTAGGAAAGAAGGCACTAATTTAGGAAGAATTTTTTTAAAAAATTAAAATCAAATTTTGAAAGAAAATAAATAAATTTGTTTTCTATCCAGAAAACAAACTAAACTCAATACTTAAAACTTAAATTTTTTTTATTTCAATAATTCGGTTGTTGAAACCCAACTTTGCTCAAAACTCGTCTCCTTGTTGTACTGGGATATTTCAGTAGCACAAGTAAACCCTCAGTATTACAGGTTTGTTGTTAGAACATTCTTGTTTATGTTTCTATCATAATTTTTGTTTCTACATATATCAAAGAATGTTTAGTCATGTTGGCAAATTCATAAAGAATTGGTTGAAATATAATGACTATAGGTAAACTAAATTTGAAATCTACATAAAAACGTCAAGATGGCCGAGTTGGTCTAAGGCGCCCGCTTCAGGTGCGGGTCCGAAAGGGCGTGGGTTCAAATCCCACTCTTGACAATAATTTTTTGTGTTTTCTAACCTCACACCATTATTAAAACCATTTGCCCTCTGTCCCTCACCTTTTTCAGACATCAGTATGCTTCATCTTACCATTAGACTTGGTTCTTTTTCTCTTTGTGCATAGTGTGGTTTCATGCTTATATGAACAGAGATGTAATAACAATGACATTGTATTTTATAGACACTAAAAGACCCAGACCAGTCAATAGCCAGGACAGAGAGAGACACGACATGACCTGATATGTAACAACAATCTTTGATGCACCCATAATTATCTTTCAAAGATTAAAAAGAAAGCATGAGCTTCTGTGTACATGTGAGTGCTCAAGCAAATATCTCACGGCTTAAGACTTACGATCTCTCTCACCACTTGAGCTTTATCTGCGTCAAAGCGCTCGTCCTCTGCCACCAAACAAACATGAATCACAAAACAGAAGAAGTTTGTTTACAGTAAGAATCAGGTCATTTCTCTACTAGTGATACAACAACAGTCACATACCTTTGTCTGGTTTGGTATCAGCTAACAATCTTAGAAGCTTGTTTTTGTTTGCCACCAGAATGTTGATGATGTCTGAAGGCTTTCTTTGGTTGGCTACAAACAGCTGTACAAATACAACAATGTCAGTGATCTTATCTTTGCCGTCTGGCTGATTATGTTTCTTTCACTGGCTAAAACTACTCAATGTCTACAGGGTCCCAAAAAAAGAAGATACCTTGAAAACATGGAAAGCGTCAATCTGAATAGTCTTGCTTGATTCCTGCAAGTGAGTTTTCATCCACAAGCTCAATTTATTAGTCCCAATACTAAATCAATTTGGCAGAGGCAGACAACGAGGATAAAAATATTAAGGAAATCAGAGTAAAGCATCATACTCTGAGAAGATTCATGAGGATTCTTAAGTTATCCATTGAGCTAACATATTTCGTCATCACAACTGAGTTTGACCGATCCAGTAATATATCGCCCAATAACTGTAAAAAGTTACACATTATAATCAATCAGAATGAATGATCTGTCCTTACTATCATTTTCGTGATTACACGTTTGTGATATCATATCACGAGTTACTCTACCTTAATAGCTTGTCGTCTAGTTATGTAATTAGTTGATTCAAGAAGCTTTGAATTGTAGTCTGCAAAAAACTGTAAACCACAGTAGCTGAGAATCATTCCAGTTCCATTCTGCACATGCATATATGCTTTGTAGCATAACACTATGAGTTGGTACATTGTAAGAGAACTTACCCAGTCTTCGTTCTTAGTGAGGAACTCAGCAACTGTAGACTTGTGCCTAGTCAGAAGTTCCTGCAAGAAAACAATTCACAGAAACTAAAGTTACCATGGCAGTTATTTTACAGAAAAATCTAAATAGGGGAAAATCTCCAAAACGTTGCAGTGTAGTACAAAGGACCTTAAAAGTGGCGGCAGCATCAGCAGCAATGTCGAAATTGGGAAGCTGAATGTAGTAAAAGAACTTCTTCACGTGCTGTGAGTCCAAAACATATCTGAACCCCAAGAAAGAGAAGAAATGGTTTAAAATTATAACATGCTCCACAAAAACACCATTAGTAAAACTGTTTTTACTATTCAACATAGAATCATAGATTGTCTCTTTGTAGAAAATATAGAAAAAAGTGGGCTCACTTGGCAACAATCTGATGGCGGATGCACTCTCTAAACATAGTACCATAGTGTAACGCCATATCTGTGTTCTCAAAGCTGAAAAGAAATCATATAAAAGCCCCCCATATGAATGATCACAGATCTTAAAAAGAGTTAAGACTTTCTAACTCGGAAGCCATTAATGAAATGCGTAGGATTAAATTAAATCTCCTAAAGTACTACTAACCCGTCGACAAGAAAATCCAAAAGATCAATGTTGGATTCGAGATAATCAGAGGCAATAAGGCGTGAATTGACTTGCTGCCTCTGAAGATTTGCAACGACTTGCGTAGCATCTTTCCTTGCCTAATTACGACAACAACAAAAGAAGACTTGAGATCTCAAATGTCTCTCTCTCTCATTCTCTCTTTTAAGGTTTTAAGCAAGAGAGATAGATGAGTAACCTCCAAGTTCAAGTATTGAAGCGAAGTGATCAAGCGGCGGAGAGTATCACCCTTAAAGAACTCTTGAGTGAGCTGGGCACAAGCTTCAGCGACAGGCTCCGCGTCGCTGTTTCCGTAGAGTATTAACTTCAGCTCTCGTAAGTTTTTGCTTAGTTCCGACAGCTGCAAAGCAATAGGGTTGTCAGAAACCAAACCAAACAAGGGCTTGCTTGGTCGAAAAAATAGGGAAAAAGGAAGAACCTTTTCTTGGCGTTTGGACTCGCGAAGGTCAGGGATGGAGACTGATCGATCGGCGTAGACGAGGAGATCGCGAGTCTGACGAACGATGTCAGGGGGAGTCCGTGGCTTAGATTTGAAAAGACCTTTCATCTATATATTTTTCTAGATCCCTATCGCAGTTTGTAATGAATGATTTGACGAAGCTCCTTCCTCAGTTCTTCTCTAGAATTCACTAGGGCATCATCATCCTATGCTATGCTCCTCTCTTTCTCTTTTGGTCTTCTCCATTTTTTAGCCCCTTTGCTTCTTCTTTTGATTCAATGCACATGGCATTATTCATACTAGTGTCTCACCCACACAAAACTCGAAAGTAACAATTATTTTTACTCCTGAAAAGCCAGCATAATCAGAGCTAATTTGTATTTTTATTTTCTTTTTAGTTATGTACCTTCTGAATTTTAACAACCAAATACTCCTTTACTTTAGTTTTAGACAAAAATACTTCAAATAATTTCTTTTACATTTTCAATGAATTTACAGATATTAATGGTCAATTATAAATTACAAAAAAATAATCTTAAAATCAACGAAAATACATCTTTTACTCCATAAACTTTAAAATAAAATAACAAATTATATTTTCCAAAATTCACTATAACTAAATCATAAATTGTACAAGTACTATGGTCTAATGTTCAAAATTTTAAAAATTTCTATAATACATCAGGGGTTGGATTCCAAAAAATACAATTTTTGCATATTAGATAATGCAAAATTTATAGCAAGTTCCAGAATATTATGGATAGAACCATTTGTTGCAATTTTGTGCTGCGTAAAGCTATCCACTGGAAATATCATGTAAATAATTCGTTATTCGTATGTTACAACTAGAGCTTCATAGTAGAATTTTTGTCCATTAAATTATACGTGGTTGGGCAGCTGCCACCCTTCCTCTCCATCTCCCTCCGCCACTGATCATAATACTGTCCTATGTAATAGAAAGTGAAATTATACGATTTGACCAGTGTAAGAGAAAAATATAAATCATAAATAAAATTATAGAGACATAAACAGTTGAAATCATAGTTTTTGGATCAGTTCTTATGCGGTTAATTTCACATTTGATTTTACAAGCTGATAAAGAATCACTCAAGGTCAAGACTCCCGAGGTGAGATAGCATTAATGTGTGGAAGTCATAATGTGCAAAACCCAGTGCACTATGAATCTCTTCTATCCTCACATCATTTTCTGTTTTTTTTTTTTTGTGAAAAATCTAAAGAACCACAACACTGGATTCTTCATGAACAAGCATTTATATAACATATAGTAGTGATAGACATCAAGGTCGACACTAACATCCATGGGAAGAGTGATTACAATAATTCATAACCAAACAGAAACAAATAAAACAGAGATAAAGTTCAAAGTCCTAACTGGCTCTGCATCTCCAATATAGTCTTTGCCGATTTCTGCAGCTTCTCGGACTCTTCATCAGTCATATGCACATTAGTCACAGCCACCACACCGTTACGTCCAAGCAGAGCCGGGAGACTGAGGAAGACATCACCACCATCAACACCATAGAAGCCACGAGCAAGGACCGTGACCGGGTGGATCTTACGCTGGTCTCGGAGGATGGTGTAGGCCAGGTTGGCAACAGAGTAGCCAATGGCCCAAGAAGTGTAACCCTTGAGCCCAATGACTTCATAGGCACTTCCAACGACAGTCTGGTGAATGTCCTCAAGGGTTTGTTTCTCGTACGCGATCTGTTGCTTCTCCAGGAAGCTTAGGACAGGGATGCCTCCCACGCTTATACTCGACCACAACGCCACCGAACTGTCTCCATGCTCTCCCACGATGAATGCCTACAGACAACAACAACAACAACAACAAACACACCATTTGATTCGATCCTCTCTATTACAAAACCCTAACTTTGGTCGGAAACTGACCTGCACATCCTGAGCATTAACGTCGAGATGATCTGCGATCAAGAACCTGAACCGAGAGGAATCAAGATTAGTACCCGATCCGAGAACCCGGTTCACGGGAAAACCAGAGAGTTTCCAGGCGACGTAGGTCAAGACATCCACGGGGTTAGAGACGATGAGCAAGATCGCGTCGGGAGAGGACTTAGCGAGGGGAGGGATGATGTGGCGGAAGAGAGCGACGTTCCTCTGGAGGAGATTGAGCCTGGACTCGCCGGGGTTCTGCCTAGCGCCGGCGGTGACGATGCAGAGATCGGATCCGGCGGTGACTTCGTAGTCGACGGAGGCGGTGATTCTGGTGCGGGGGAGGAAAGCGGCGGCGTGCTGGAGATCGAGCATCTCGCCTCGGAGCTTGTCGGGCTTGGCGTCGACGAGGGCGATCTCGTCGGCGATGTCTTGGGTGAGGATGGTCTGAGCGATGGCCATGCCGACGTTTCCGACTCCGATGACGGAGACCTTTGTGCATCGGTTGGAGGGGATGGGAGGGTCGGAGTTTTGGATCGGTTTGAAAAAGGTGTTGGTTAGATCCAGACCGCCCGGGCCTAACCGTGAACTCGATCCGTTGTTCGACATTACAGATCACTTTAAGTTTGGTGGTTTTGTTTATTCTTCCCTGTCTGAGTGGAGAAGTGTAGTAGTTTTATAGAGGAGGATGAACGAAGAATGTAAGACCGCCTCTTGTGTTTGTCCCCTTTCTTTATTTCAGAATTAAAAATAAAATGCATATTCTTTAAAGAGATACCTCCATTTTGGTTGGAAACAGGAAAGCAGCCCACTGTTTGAGTCTTTGGTTTTACCAAACTTCCCTCGAAATGGTTTCGCCGTTTCATAAAGGCCCCTCTGCGGATTCGCCAATTTGGTTTCATCGGGTTATGTAGTTTTATTTTTGGTTAGCTCTAAGATTGAAAAGCGCCAAATCAAACCGAAACAAATTACGGCTTGGTTTTGACTTTTATGTAATACGAATTGTCACTTTTATTATCGAGCTAAACCAAAACTAACCGATTTTTATAATCCGTTATATTTCAATATTTTTGGTTAGTTGATGATTAGTTTAGTCGTTGGCTTAAACCAGTAGTTTATTTTTTTTTTCAAGTATAAAAGGTATAAATTGTCCAACCAAACCAATAAACAAATTAATCCAGTGATTTGAAGTTATTTGTATTAAAATTACAAATCCAATGCTATTCAAACGTGGATTTTAAAAAACACTTTAAAATCCAGTGTTATTGAACTTGACATTTTATAAAACACTCTGAAATCCACTGTTATTGAACAAAACTTAAGTTAGAGATTTTAGAGTGCTTTAAATGTTTCTAGAGTGTTTGAGATGATTTCTTTAGTTATAAAAACAAAAATACAAATCTCACTATTTCAGATGAGATTTCAAAGTGTTTTAACAAAAATCACACTAAATCTTCTAATTCTCCTACAATCATCTAAAAACTCATTAAAATCAAATCACTTCAAATTTCGGATTCAATACACCCCATCGGTTCAAAACCAAACTGAACATGAACCTTGCTAAGGAAATCTTATAAAACTAAATAAAATCAAGTGCATTGGTATAAGAAACTTGGCTATTGCAAATATCCAGAAGAATAATACTCCCTCTATTTTTTAAAGATGTATGTTTTAGAGTTTTCATACATATTAAGAAAACACATTAATCATGCATTGTTTTTAGAAAATATCAAATTTCAATGCATTTTAACCAATAGTCTTTCAATAAATTCAATTAATTTTATTGAAAATTGCAATTTTTATATAGAAAACATAAAAAATACATCTTTTTGAAACAAATATTTTTTCCAGAACATGCATCTTTTAAAAACAGAGGGAGTACAAGCTTTGGAAGAGTCTGTATAAAGAAAAGTTGATAGTATGACATGTGCATCAAACCGCCAATTAAAGCATATTATTGCTTTTGATAAAAAAAAAAGCATATTATTGCTTTCATTATCCTATGTACAAAAAGCTATCTCAACTCTTTATAGACTTTGACATGTAAGTGTTACTCAAGGTTGAGAATGAGTTCACGTGTGGTACACTGAGTGGAAGGACGAGTCAAAGAGATGCATCTATTAGTCCTATAAAACTCTCTCCACTCATCAATCTTCGCCACTTGGTGATGAGACAGAGCAGGCATGCATCTCCTGTCCACAATCTCAAGTATCTTCTCAGTTCTCCCTAGATGCATCGCAGCTTCTCTCACCGACGCTTCCCTCACTTCCACCGCCGTCACCAAACACTTCATTCCTATCACCTGTGCCGCGTTGCAAAAGCACCCTGATACTATGTCCGACACCATCCTCTCCACATCTCTCAACAACGTCTCCTCCTCTGTTCCAATGTCTCTCGACTCGTACTTGTTCAAAAGGGTTTGGCTGATTCGGTACATGGAGTTAGCTGCCAGGGTCTTGATGGGCCAGTGCGAAGGCTTATGCTTCATGCAATATATCAGATTCTTCTGCCACAACTCCGTAAACTCTCTCTTAGCTATCTCCACCATCTCTTCAAGAACTTGTGTTGTTGTTTTCTGTTGTTTTGATAGTTTTCGAAGATCCACGTTGAGCCACTTATGGTAGAGATCAACACCTAACCAAACCACCTCCGCAGCTTTCCTGCTGCTAGCTAACTCTCCATCAACGTCCAAAACGTCTTCAAACTTCTTCACATAGACCAATGCCTCGTTCACAGCCTTCACCAACTTCTTCAAAGAGCAAGGCCTTATGTTGGGAAGAGCAACAGCTATACTCGTCAGCGTTACCAACGGAAGCGCCCAGCTATTAGGTGGCTCTCCAGAGGCTAATGAAACGACCTCGTCGCTGTCGAAATCCCATATCCCTTCAAACCCTTGCGAGACTGAACCTGTTGTTGACTCCAAGAGCTCTATCAAGTTAACAGGTTGCTGTTTCCGACCCTTTTGTATCAAATGCTCCGTCGCCTCACGGTTGCTACGTGCCATGTAGTCCACCAGCTCCTCCTCTCCTTCGAGATGCAGAACAAACCGTCTCGTCGATGGAGAAGAAGAAGACTCAGCGTTTGAGACGGTACTACTCTCACATTTGAAGGTGAATAATAAACAACAACACAGCAAGATTCTACTCACAAAGCAAACAGTGACGAAACGGAGAAACTTGCTAGCCAAGACTAACCCATGCTGCGTTGCAATGCATACGTCCAGCATCCATCTGTTAACGTCGTGCGCAAGCTTCCTGCCGCGGCGACCGTTGAGCATCCAAAGGTTCATCAAGGGACGTTCTTTCTTCTCGGAGAGACACTCGAACCAATAGCTCTCTACTCTCAACTCATCTCTCAAACCTTTCTTCGTCCTCAAGTTCACCGCACTAAACCATCTGCTCGCTGGAGCAACGGTCCCTATGACTATTGAAGCTCCCTGAGAGACAAGAACCAGAGTGGTTGACCATTTGTAATCAGAGTCTCCGTTACAGAACCCAAGCGATCGTGGCTGCAAGAAGTAAGACCTGACCATGGCTTCGGCTAAAGTGACCGCGCTCAAGAAACAGAGGAAACCAGAGGCGGTGCAAGTGACGGAGCGAGCCATCACGAACTGAGGGGAAGAAGTATGAGCCATCATCCAGAACTTCATCAGGTCTTCTCTAAGCTTAGGAACACCCTTTCTTCTCTCGGCGTGAGAAGGACACTCCTTCAAAGCAAACTCGTACTTCTTCTTATACTTGAGCTCCAAGTAACGTTTGGTGGCGGGAATCGTGATGGCGGAGAAGCTCAAGATCACAAACATGAGAAGCATTAGAGCGATGACGAGCGCGTGCTCCCAAGTGAAAACGTAGATGGCGCCTGTCCCCAGCTGGATACAGATGTTGACGACGTCGGTGACGACGAGAATCCCGAGAGCCACGAGGTTCATGAGGAGGTCTCGAGTGAGCATGAACCCTAGAGAAGGCATGGAGTTAGCCATCACGACGCAGAAGAAGACGCTGCTGCTGAGCTTGGCGAGCTGGTCTTGGCGGCTAGGCATGGGGGTGTTGAGATCCAAGGAGAGTTTGACGCAGACGGAGATGAAAGTGAGAGTGGTGGCGTTGAGGGAGAAGAACTTGCAGGGGAACCAGTATTTACGGTGGAGGAAGGCGTGGAGAAGATCGGTTAACATGGAGACTCCGCAGATGAGTGATGCGGTAGCTACGTAGATTCCTATGGAGGGCAACGGTTTGCTGAACTCTGCATCGGTTAGATTGCCGTGGGAGTCGCACCCCATATCACTAGATCTCTCGAGTCTTCTCTCTTTTCTTATTGATGCTTCGATAAAGATTGTTAATGAATCGGCAAAGAATTATTATTAGTATTTATGTCCACTCAAAAAGGTATTTGACTTGTCTGAAGTAAGACTTATTCAAAGACGAAGACCCGACTGTCTGACTGTGCATTCAGACACTAACACACGGCTCTAATTTAATATAGGGCCTTTCTCTGGGCTTTTAAGTGTTGGTCTACAACCACACGTATCTGTTCTTACGATATAGAAACTTGGACATTTGGGTGTGGAAGAGAGATCCAGAAATAATTAGAAGATTAGAGAAAGTTTTGTTGAATTTGAAAACAAGAGAGAAAGTGATACGTTTTGACAAGACTCGGAGAAATTACTCATGAAAAATTTGAGCACAATTTTAGTTACTCTCGAAAGTGATGTGTATGTAAGAAAACAAGAATCAGATGACACAAAAGCTTAAGTTTTTTTTTCTGAAACACGGTCAAAGACTGTTTTGTTTCTAATTAACTAAACTGGCTGCTGGGCCAAAAGGTTGTGAAGTAAAAAATATTCAGACAAAATCTACAGGTCAGATTGGGTTATGTTCTGTCTGATAAGCCTTAAAAAGAGTTCACCAACCCACAACACCAAAGGTTGAATGAACAAAGAACAGGTCATCATCACCTTCATTTTTATTCTTTGTTACTTTTATAAGGTTTAAGCTGCCTTTTATTTCTTCATATAATAATAGCAAATGTGCATATAATTCTTGCTAAGTGTTATTTGTCTGATCCTCTTATCATTGTCTCTTCCAATAAGTTAATAACTAAACCATAAGACTTGGAAGCAAAGAAGGGAAGATATATGAAAATCCTTTTTTTTTAATTCAAAGAGAGATATTGAGTGACTTCCACTAATACAAAGAAACCGTGGTTTGTGCAATATTTTGCGCTTAAGCTATTAATTGCTGAGGCAACACCTTTTCACCCTATTGCTTTCAGTCTTCCAAGTTTCAATCCATCTCATTCTTTCTAACAATCAAACTTATACAAACTCACCTGGATAATATTATAGTTTTCATTCAAAATTATCATAATTGTTATCTGTTGTTACCTACATTCATAACCTTATCAAAAACTAATAAAGACAAAAGGATACAAGAGAATATGATTTTCAATTTATTGGAAAAAAAAACGGAAAGAAAGAAAGGGTTTTCACCAAACGAAACACTTCAATCATTTTAATTACCTTTATCCTTATGATTAATGTCTTTATATCTGTCATATGCTGCCTCTCCTTCCAACTCCTTTTGGATTATTCTCAGCTTCTCTAGCTTTACACATTTGTTTTTATTTATAAAATTTCCATTCGAGGTAGAACCATACACCTGTTTTTTAAATTAACTTATTTAATTTTCAGACCGTGTCCCTTAACCTTTAGATAAAATAAAATCCATTAAGTTAACGTTTGGAACATGAAAAATATGCACTATCCGGTAACTTTGATGATGAACAAAATCTAAAGGACAGTAACTTATAACCTTTCATTTACTTGACCATGTAAAATCATAGTGAAAAGAATCTATGTAACTGAGAGAGAGAGAGAGAGAGAGAGAGAGAGAGAGAGAGAGAGAGAGTCAAATAAAAAATAAACTTGAAAGCATTTTAGAATTGAAATGGGTAGTGAAAGAGAGAGATAAGTAGAGGGAAGGGTTGGTTAATGTCAATGGCTTAAAACAGAGACGGTTGCTTGAGAATGAGGAAAAGAAAGTAAGTAAGTTTAACTCTCTCTCTCCTTCAACATCAATTCCTTTAAGTAATGGTCTCTCTCTATCTCTATAAAGCTTGAGTGTATATATATTAAATTCCTCTGTATCATTCCTTAAACTGCTTACACCAAAAACTCATATCTACACTGCAAACAAAGAAGGGAAGAGCCTTTGAAAGTAACAATGACCGCAGGAGAAAACCCTTTTGCATCAAACACCTCTTCTCTGCAAAGCCAGCTTAAAGGTTCTTCTTTTCTTCTCCATCGTTTTTATTCATCAAAATCCTTCTGAGAGTACTTGCTAAATGTTTGAGAGATGTGCTGTTTTCTTTTCATTTCTATTTACAGAAAAGGACAAGGAGCTTTTGGCTGCTAAAGCTGAAATTAAGGCTTTGAGAACAAATGAAGAGCTCAAAAACGGAGCATTTGGGGAGGTACGTTAGCATAAAACATGATCATTCCCATTTGTATGATCATCATCTATGTTGCTGATGATCCTCCAAAAGCTTTTTATAGCTGTTCTACTCTGTCTTACCTACAAGCTTTCTTGATCAGTGTTATGTTTTTCATATTCGCCATCTTTATTGAGCTCTGATGGTACTATTTGGTTGTCTTTCAGCTTAGAGAAAACATGAGGAAGTTGGAGGAAAGACTTGAAGTCTCTAAGAATCTTGCTGAACAAAAGGTGCGTTTTTCCTCAAAGACTATATATAATCTTTGTGATACAACTCATGTCAAAACATTTAGAAATGGATAGAAGAACTAAGTTAAGATTGTGTCATGGAAGAGCAGGAGATGGAGATGAAGAAGCTAGAAGAAGAGAAGGAAGATGCATTAGCGGCACAGGACGCTGCAGAAGAAGCACTGAGGAGGGTTTACACTCACCAACAGGAAGATGATGATTCTCTACCCCTCGAATCAGTTATTGCTCCTCTTGAATCTCAGATCAAGATTCAAAAGCATCAGGTCTTGATTTCAAACTTGTTCTCTTCTTGTTTGTTATTACAAGCATCATGGCTTGACTATATATAGCTTCTTGTGTGTGTGTTTACAGATCTCTGCGCTTCAAGAAGACAAGAAAGCGTTGGAACGGCTGACAAAATCAAAAGAATCAGCGCTTCTCGAGGCAGAGAGAATCTTGAAAAGTGCACTTGAACGTGCTTTGATTGTTGAGGAGGTTCAGAACCACAACTTTGAGCTTCGAAGACAGATTGAGATCTGCCAGGAAGAGTACAAGTTTCTTGAGAAAATAAACCGCCAGAAAGTGTTGGAGATTGAGAAGCTCTCTCAAACCATTGGAGAGTTGGAGGAAGCAATCTTGGCGGGAGGAACAGCTGCAAATGCAGTTAGAGACTATCGCCGCCAAATCTCTCAGCTCAATGCAAGTGTCTCCTGTTAATTTCTTGTAATTAAACTCTTGCATTTGTGTTTAAAAGCTGAGAAGATTGTTTTCAACAGGAAGATAAAAGAACATTGGAGAGAGAGCTGGCCAGAGTCAAAGTGTCAGCAAGTAGAGTGGCTCTTGCTGTTGCTAACGAGTGGAAAGATGAGAATGATAGAGTAATGCCTGTAAAGCAATGGCTTGAAGAGAGAAGGCTTCTCCATGTAACTACTCTTCACTTACACACCCAAATACACATTGTGTATTGTTTTTGTGAAATTTTTCTTGTGTCTTGTGTGCAGGGAGAAATGCAGAAACTGAAAGATAAGCTAGCTGTTTCAGAGAGAACAGCTAAGGCTGAATCACAGCTAAAGGTGGATGGTTATATTTTTAATCTTGTGTTGCAAGAAAGTGTAGTTTCTAATGCCTCTAAGTAATATATACAGGAGAGGTTGAAGCTGAGGCTGAAAACAATAGAAGATGGCTTGAAAAGTCCAAACATGTTTTGTATCTCTAGAACAACTACAAAGAGTGAAAAATCTGGCAAGATTTTAGGATTCTTGACGAGTGGTGGTGGAGGATCAAAGAAAAGGTCTAGTTCTCAGCCACGAGGCTCAGTTACAGGAAGAATCCATGCTGTTAATCAGCCTATCAACAGAGCTGCAGAGACT
>NW_026615715.1:0-41722 GCF_000801105.2 Raphanus sativus
AACAACTTTGATAAAGATATAGAAGAGGTGATCAGGATAAGCAAGATGAAGATGGAGATGCCTTGGTCATTCCCAAAGGTCCCATGACTCGTGCAATGACAAGAAGACTCCATGAAGCTGTTGGAAACATACTTAGATGTCTTGAAGCAAGAAGATTGTCTTGGTCGTAGCTTGAGCAACCAAGACACACTTACCACACTTCAGCTGAACCTTCAAGCTGATCATCATCTAGGCAAGTGGCTTGTGTGTACTCTTTTTCCCTTAGTTGGTTTTGTCCCACTGGGTTTTCCAACTAAGGTTTTTAATGAGGCCATGAGTTCACTTTCATATCACCTAGATGATGTTATCCTTGGTGCATCTCGGATGCTTTGACCAACCACATATCTACCTTATGTTATCTTTAATCTATAGTTTTATTTATTATCTTATGTGTTGCAAACTCTTTTAATTAGTCTTTGGTCTTTGTTTGATTACCAAGGGAGCGTGTTCCCTTTAATGATCTCGAGAACTTGAGTCTGTTCAAGTCTTCTCTCTATTTAACTTGTCGCAAGCTTCTTTCTATGCAATCATCTTTTAATCAAAACCTTGTTTTCTCTTAAACTTGTTTACGAGTTCTTGAGTGATCTTGTTGGTGTGTAGTATCCAGCAAACCTAGGTGTCTAAGTTGGTGTGTCATATCCGATCTAGTCATCTAAAAGTGTCAAGGAGTCTTTCCGCAACTCTTTGAATCAACCATCAGTCCACTACCTTGAAGATCTTGAGTCTTTGCCTCGATCTTGCAAGGATCTATCCATATCATCCAGAGAATACATCCTAGGATCTTATTAAGTGGTATCAGAGCACTCTGGATAGGGAAGTTCTCGATTTCTCTTTGATTTTTATTTCAACCCTTCGACTTCTTTTGAATCCATCGATTGATCTGTGTTCATCTTTGAGTTATTTCGCTAGATCTGATCGTTTAATTACCTATTGTTGTTGTTTGAATCAAATCCTGATAGATCTAGGAAGTTTCATCATATTTGATCTTGATCTATTTCGATTTCGTGTGATAGAAGTTATCAAGTATTGATCTTTTCAAATCGTGTTACCTTAGATCACAAGTTTTCCTTTTAATCAAAGTTGTTTCCTTTTAAAAATTTTTCTTGAACAACTTACTTGTTTTGATTGTTTCTTTGTCTCAGGTACCAATGGGGAACGAGTCAGATGAGGAAGCAGAACTTGTAAGGAAGAGTAGACTTCTAAGGGAAGAGATGACCGAGCAGTTACAACAAACTCTAATCACTACTGTGGCTGATATGATCAAGACTAGCATCACGGGTCTTCGTGATGAGATAAGACAAGAGCTAAGACAAGCTACTGGTCAGGGCCATAGTAATGAGTCTAGGAGAGAAAGAAGAGGTCAGAGTCCAAAATCATCCTGAACCAAGGAGAGACCGTAGAGAACATGCTGGATCACAAGAGACTGACAACTACTATGAGCGCAGCCGTCTGAACATAGTGGTTCTTCTTCTTCTAGAGTGAGTAGAAGGCAGAGGCGTGATCATGAAGTTAGGAGACCTAAGAAAGAAGAGCTTGGAGTTAAGCTCAAATACCTCCTTTTCATGGCAAGGTTGATCCGGATGCCTACTTGGAGTGGGAGAAGAAGATTGAGATTGTCTTCAATTGTAAGAACTATACCACACTCAACGAATCCAACTTGCTGCAACTGAGTTCTATGACTATGCTCTGAGCTGGTGGGATCAATGGTTACCATGAGGCGGCTTAACCAGAATATCCAGTGGAAACATGGAGTGAGATGAAGTCTCTTATGCGCAAGAGGTTTGTACCGAGCCACTACCACAGAGATCTTCACCAGAGACTAAGAAAACTCACTCAAGGAGCTAAGACCGTAGAGGATACTTCAAGATATGGAGCTGTTGATGTTGAGAGCCAGTATTTCAGAAGATAGAGAAGCTACTATGTCAGGTTTCTTGGAGGGCTCAACCGAGAATACAAGATAAGGTAGAGATGCAACACTATGTTGAAATAGGAGAGATGTTGCATAAGGCCATTCTAGTGGAGCAGCAGCTCAAGAGGAAGGACATTCACGTGGAAGCTATGGGACTACTCGGTTCCAAAGTCCTAAGGAAGATAAGCCTAACTACCAGAAGGAGAGTAAACCTTATCAGAAAGATGACACCAACCTAGCAACATTTACAGCAACAAACAAAGGAAGACAGGCCTCTGGTTCCAAAACCCGAGATGTCAAGTGCTTTAGTGTCAAGGGCGTGGGCACTATGCCAATGAGTGTTACTAAGAAGACGATGATTCTTCTTGACACAGGGGAGTATATGTCTCAAGATGAGAAGATACACACTGATCATTGAGCAGACTGAAGAGGAGTTTGAAGAAGAACCGGTCAAGGGAAGGTTGCTAGTGACAAGAAGCTCTTGAATCTTCAAACTAAGACAGATGAGATTGAGCAGCGTGAGAACTTGTTCTACACTAGGTGTTTGGTTCAAGGGAAGGTATGTAGTCTTATCATTGATGGAGGCAGCTGCGTCAACGTAGCTAGCGAGACTATGGTCAAGAATTGGGTTTGCAAGTTCAGAAGCATCCAAACCATATAGACTGCAGTGGCTTAATGAGCAGGGCGAGATGAGGGTCTCTGATCAAGTAATGGTACCTATAACCATAGGGAGATATGAGGATGAGATCTTATGTGATGTGATACCTATGGAAGCAAGCCATTTTCTTCTGGACGACCATGGCAATCTGATAGACATGTGATACATGATGGCTTCACCACAAGCACTCGTTTGAATTCAGAGGAAAGAAGACAGTGCTGGTGCCATTAACCCCTAAAGAAGTGCAAGAGGATCAGCTCCATTTACAGAAAAGAAAGAGATTGAACTCAAAACTGATCTCAACAAGCAGCATAGCTTCTATGCCAAACAGGGAGATGTCAAACGAATTCTCTACTCTCAAAACTCTATTTTGTTGCTTGTGTTTAAAGAATCTTTGCTAACCACCACTGATCATACACCGGACCATCCGAGTGAACTAGTTTCTCTTTTACAGGAATATGCAGATGTGTTTCCAGAAGATAGTTCCAATGGTTTACCTCCAGTTCGTGGGATTGAGCATCAGATAGACTTTGTACCTGGTTCCACACTACCAAACCGACCTGCATACAGAACTAATCCAGTGGAGACTAAGAGAATTGCAAAGACAAGTAGAGGAACTGATGGAGAAGGGTCATATCCGAGAGAGCTTGAGTCCATGTGCAGTACCAGTGCTTCTTGTGCCTAAGAAAGATGGTAGCTGGCGCATGTGTGTTGATTGTAGAGCATCAAAACATAACAGTGAAGTATCGACACCCTATCCCTAGACTTGATGATATGCTTGATGAATTGCATGGTTCTGCCATATTTTCTAAGATAGATCTTAAGAGTGGATATCATCAAATTAGGATGAAAGAGGGAGATGAGTGGAAAACTGCATTCAAAACTAAGCATGGTTTGTATGAGTGGTTAGTCATGCCTTTTGGATTAACCAATGCTCCTAGTACATTCATGAGATTGATGATCATGTGCTTAGATCATTCATAGGCATCATTTTGTTTAGTATACTTTGATGATATCCTAGTCTATAGCAAAGTCTTGATGATCATATAGAACATCTTAGGGCTGTTTTAAATGTTTTGAGGAAAGAAAGCTTTATGCTAATCTAAAGAAGTGCACCTTTTGCACAGATAACTTGGTTTTTCTAGGTTTTATTGTGAGTGCAGATGGAGTGAAGGTTGATCCCGAGAAGATCAAGCCATACAGAGTGGCCAACTCCAACTACAGTGGGAGAAGTGAGGAGTTTTCATGGGCTATCAGGTTTCTATAGGCGCTTTGTGAAGGATTTCAGCACTATAGCAGCTCCCCTGACCGAGATCATCAAGAAGGATGTAGGATTCAAGTGGGGAGAAGCACAAGATTCATTCAAATCCTTAAAGAGAAGCTTACTCACTCCCCTCTTCTTATGCTTCCTGATTTTTTTCTAACTTTGAAATAGAATGTGATGCCTCAGGAATTGGAATTGTGCTGTATTGATGCAGGATAAAAGACCCATAGCATACTTCAGTGAGAAGCTTGGAGGGGCAACTCTCAATTATGCAACGTATGACAAGGAGTTGTATGCTTTGGTGAGGGCCTTGCAAACTTGGCAACATTTCTATGGCCTAAGGAGTTTGTCATCCACACAGACCATGAGTCTCTCAAGTATTTAAGGGACAAAACAAGCTGGCAAAGACATGCGAGATGGGTGAGTTCATAGAAACCTTTCCTTATGTGATCAAATACAAACAAGGTAAGGACAATATAGTGGCTGATGCACTATCTCGAAGGTATGTTCTCTTAAACACTCTTGATGCTAAGCTACTAGGCTTTGAACAGCTTAAAGAAATGTATAACTGATCCTGAGTTTAAAGGGCATACAAGTCTGTGAAAAGTTTGCTGCTGGTCATTATTTTAGGAAGATGGTTTCTCTTTTTGATAATCGTTTGTGTGTGCCTAATTGCTCTTTGAGGGATTTGTTTGTTAGGGAAGCCATGGAGGAAGTCTTATGGGACATTTTGGTATTGCCAAGACGCTTAAGTTTTGCAGGATCATTTCTTTTGGCCTCGCATGAAGAGAGATGTGGAGAAAATCTGTGAGAGATGTGCAACTTGTAAACAAGCTAAGTCCAAAGTCCAAGCTCACGGTTTGTATACTCCTTTACCCATTCCTTATCATCCTTGGAATGACATCTCTATGGTTTATTGTTGGTGCCTAGGACTAGAACCGGAAAGGATTCAATCTTTGTAGTTGTTGATAGGTTCTCCAAATGGCTCACTTCATTGCTTGTCACAAAACTGTGATGCATTGCATATTGCTAACTTGTTCTTAAAGAGATTGTGCGTTTGCATGGCATGCCTAGGACTATAGTATCTGATAGAGACACCAAGTTTCTTAGTTACTTTTGGAAGACACTTTGGTCTAAGTTAGGCACTAAACTGTTGTTCTCACTACTTGTCACCCACAAACTGATGGTCAAACTGAAGTAGTGAATAGAACTTTAGGACACTCTTGCGTGCATTCATAAAGAAGAACTTGAAATCATGGGAAGAATGTTTGCCTCATTGTGAATTTGCATATAATCATGCTGTGCACTCTGCTTCTAAGTTTTCTCCTTTTGAAATTGTTTTATGGGTTCAATCCCACCTCTCCTTTGGATTTAATACCTTTACCTGAGTGTGAAGGATTAGTATGGATGGCAAAAGGAAGGCAGAGATGGTGAAACAACTTCATGAGCAAGCAAGGCGCTATTGGAGAAACAAAGCAGTATGTTAAACATGCTAATAAGGCAAACGAGAGATGGTCTTTGAAGTAGGTGATCTAGTATGGGTTCACCTAAGGAAGAGGTTTCCTAATCAAAGGAAGTCCAAGCTCATGCCGAGAATAGATGGACCTTTGAGGTCACAAAGAAGATCAGCAACAATGCTTACAGCTGGATCTCCAAGGTAGTATGATGTGAGTAATAGTTTCAATGTTACTGACTTGATCCCTTTTATTGCAGATGAACCAGATTTTGAGGACAAATCCTTTTCAGAGGGAGGGGATGATGTGATCATGGACCAACAACTTGATAAAGATATAGAAGAGGTGATCAGGATAAGCAAGATGAAGATGGAGATGCCTTGGTCATTCCAAAAGGTCCCATGACTCGTGCAAGACAAGAAGACTCCATGAGCTGTTGGAAACATACTTAAGATGTCTTGGAAGCAAGAAGATTGTCTTGGTCGTAGCTTGAGCAATCAAGACACACTTACCACACTTCAAGCTGAACCTTCAAGCTGATCATCATCTAGGCAAGTGGCTTGTGTGTACTCTTTTTCCCTTAGTTGGTTTTGTCCCACTGGGTTTTCCAACTAAGGTTTTTAATGAGGCCATGAGTTCACTTTCATATCACCTAGATGATGTATCCTTGGTGCATCTCGGATGCTTTGGACCAACCACATATCTACCTTATGTTATCTTTAATCTATAGTCTTTATTATTTCTTATGTGTTGCAAACTCTTTAAATTTTAGTCTTTGGTCTTTGTTTGATTACCAAGGAGCGTGTTCCCTTTAATGATCTCGAGAACTTGAGCCTGTTCAAGTCTTCTCTCTATTTAAACTTGTCGCAAGCTTCTTTCTAGGCATCATCTTTTTAATCAAAAACCCTGTTTTCTCTTAAACTTGTTTACGAGTTCTTGAGTGATCTTGTTGGTGTGTAGTATCCAGCAAACCCTGGTGTTCTAAGTTGGTGTGTTCATATCCGATCTAGTCATCTAAAAGTGTCAAGGAGTCTTTCCGCCAACTCTTTGAATCAACCATCAGTCCACTACCTTGAAGATCTTGAGTCTTTGCCTCGATCTTGCAAGGATCTATCCATATCATCCAGAGAATACATCCTAGGATCTTATTTATCTCATTAAGTGTTGTTGAGCAACAAGAGTATCCCACCTTCTATCCAGATGATTACAGATTGCCTGTTCGGACATATGCCATTATCTTCATGATTCTTATCAAACCGGAGAGCCACGAATCTAAAGAAGCTTATTATGGAACCACTAATCAGTGGAGAATAACCAGGAAGTTGAATAAATATCATAGGAGAGTTGTAAGTAAGAAGATATCCCACTTTCTATCAGATGTTTCCAGATTAGCCTGTTCGGACATTGGCAATATGGCTTCATGATTCTTTATCAACCAGGATGAACCATATATAAGAAGCTTGATTGGAACCAGTAATCAAGTGGAGAATAACCAGGAAGTTGAATAAATCTCATAGGAGTTGTGAATAAGAAGATATCCCACTTTCTTCCAGATGATTCCAGATTAGCCTGTTCGGTCATATGCCATTATCTTCATGATTCTTATCAAACCAGGATGACCACGATCTAAGAAGCTTTATTTGGAACCACTAATCAGTGAGAGAATAGCCAGGAGTTGAATAAATCTCATAGGAGTTGTGAGTAAGAAGATATCCCACTTTCTGTCCAGTGATTCCAGATTAGCCTGTTCGGACATATGCCATTATCTTCATGATTCTTATCAAACCAGGATGAACCATGATCTAAGAAGCTTTATTTGGAACCACTAATCAGTGGAGAATAACCAGGAAGTTGAATAAATCTCATAAGTGTTGTGAGCAACAAGATATCCCACCTTCTATCAGATGATTACAGATTAGCCTGTTCGGACATATGCCATATCTTCATGTTCTTATCAACCAGGATGAGCCACGATCTATGAAGCTTTATTTGGAACCACTAATCAGTGGAGAATACCAGGAAGTTGAATAAATCTCATAGGAGTTGTGAGTAAGAAGATTATTGACATAGGATATAAATAAATCAGAAAGAGAGAGGAGCTGGAGATACATGAAGTAGAAGCAGATCCGAGATTACTTGAAATACAAGTATATCCGTACAACACTTGCTGTGCAAGGTACCAATGCATAACCTAACGTGGAGTGAGAGGCAAGACAAGTCAGAGAACCCCTTGGTCGACATCAGAGAAGGAGGAGGACCGTTGGAGTGTAAGAGACAAAGGAGAGTGTTAAAATAAGCAAGGTCACATGATACTTAAGGTGTTAGCCGTTTGTGACCTGTCCCTCTCAACACTGCCTTGCCTTGATCAGAACACATTTGTTTATTGTTTTAAGTACTTGCATAGAATTGTTTAATACTTTCTGTATCCAGGCATCTTGCCTATATAATCTTGTAACCTCTCTCACATTAATCTTAAGGAAATAAATCCTTTTTACTCTCTCTTTACTTTGCAACATCTCTCTCTCTCTCTCTCTCTTCACGATTCATCTCTCTCACTTGTTCTTCACTTTGTTCATCATTTGTTCTTCATTTACTTACATGGTATCAGAGCTTAAGCTCTTGAGAAACCTAAATCCTTCCGCAATACACTCTGGTTTTACTTTATTTCTTGATTCACTCTTTTACTTTCTCAAATCTCACCTCAGATTCTTTTTTATCCAGTGGATAATTAATAAGATCCTAGGATGTATTCTCTGGATGATATGGATAGATCCTTGCAAGATCGAGGCAAAGACTCAAGATCTTCAAGGTAGTGGACTGATGGTTGATTCAAAGAGTTGCGGAAAGACTCCTTGACACTTTTAGATGACTAGATCGGATATGACACACCAACTTAGACACCTAGGGTTTGCTGGATACTACACACCAACAAGATCACTCAAGAACTCGTAAACAAGTTTAAGAGAGAACAAGGTTTTTGATTAAAAGATGATTGCATAGAAAGAAGCTTGCGACAAGTTTAAATAGAGAGAAGACTTGAACAGACTCAAGTTCTCGAGATCATTAAAGGGAACACGCTCCCTTGGTAATCAAACAAAGACCAAAGACTAAAATTTAAAAGAGTTTGCAACACATAAGATAAGAAATAAAACTATAGATTAAAGATAACATAAGGTAGATATGTGGTTGGTCCAAAGCATCCGAGATGCACCAAAGATACATCATCTAGGTGATATGAAAGTGAACTCATGGCCTCATTAAAAACCTTAGTTGGAAAACCCAGTGGGACAAAACCAACTAAGGGAAAAAGAGTACACACAAGCCACTTGCCTAGATGATGATCAGCTTGAAGGTTCAGCTTGAAGTGTGGTAAGTGTGTCTTGGTTGCTCAAGCTACGACCAAGACAATCTTCTTGCTTCCAAGATATCTTAAGTATGTTTCCAACAGCTTCATGGAGTCTTCTTGTCATTGCACGAGTCATGGGACCTTTGGGAATGATCAAGGCATCTCCATCTTCATCTTGCTTATCCTTGATCACCTCTTCTATATCTTTATCAAGTTGTTGGTCCATGATCACATCATCCCCTCCCTCTTGAAAAGGATTTGTCCTCAAATCTGGTTCATCTGCAATAAAAGGGATCAAGTCAGTAACATTGAAACTATTACTCACATCATACTTACCTTGGAGATCCAGCTTGTAAGCATTGTTGCTGATCTTCTTTGTGACCTCAAAAGGTCCATCTATTCTCGGCATGAGCTTGGACTTCCTTTGATTAGGAAACCTCTCTTTCCTTAGGTGAACCCATACTTGATCACCTACTTCAAAGATCATCTCTCGTTTGCCCTTATTAGCATGTTTAACATACTGCTTGGTTTTCTCTTCAATATTGCGCCTTGCTTGCTCATGAAGTTGTTTCACCATCTCTGCCTTCTTTTTGCCATCCATACTAATCCTTTCACACTCAGGTAAAGGTATTAAATCCAAAGGAGAGGTGGGATTGAACCCATAAACAATTTCAAAAGGAGAAAACTTAGAAGCAGAGTGCACAGCATGATTATATGCAAATTCACAATGAGGCAAACAGTCTTCCCATGATTTCAAGTTCTTCTTTATGAATGCACGCAAGAGTGTTCCTAAAGTTCTATTCACTACTTCAGTTTGACCATCAGTTTGCGGGTGACAAGTAGTAGAGAACAACAGTTTAGTGCCTAACTTAGACCAAAGTGTCTTCCAAAAGTAACTAAGAAACTTGGTGTCTCTATCAGATACTATAGTTCTAGGCATGCCATGCAAACGCACAATCTCTTTAAAGAACAAATTAGCAATATGCAATGCATCATCAGTTTTGTGACAAGCAATGAAGTGAGCCATTTTGGAGAACCTATCAACAACTACAAAGATTGAATCCTTTCCGGTTCTAGTCCTAGGTAATCCAACAATAAAATCCATAGAGATGTCATTCCAAGGATGATAAGGAATGGGTAAAGGAGTATACAAACCGTGAGCTTGGACTTTGGACTTAGCTTGTTTACAGGTTGCACATCTCTCACAGATTTTCTCCACATCCCTCTTCATGCGAGGCCAAAAGAAATGATCCTGCAAAACTTTAAGAGTCTTGGCAATACCAAAATGTCCCATAAGACTTCCTCCATGTGCTTCCCTAACAAACAAATCTCTCAAAGAACAATTAGGCACACACAAACGATTATCATAAAAGAGAAACCCATCTTGTCTAAAATAATGACCAGCAGCAAACTTTTCACACGACTTGTATGCATCTTTAAACTCAGGATCAGTTTCATACATTTCTTTAAGTTGTTCAAAGCCTAGTAGCTTAGCATCAAGAGTGTTTAAGAGAACATACCTCCGAGACAGTGCATCAGCCACTATATTGTCCTTACCTTGTTTGTATTTGATCACATAAGGAAAGGTTTCTATGAACTCAACCCATCTCGCATGTCTCTTGCTTAGCTTGTTCTGTCCCTTAAGATATTTGAGAGACTCATGGTCCGTATGGATGACAAACTCCTTAGGCCACAGATAGTGTTGCCACGTTTGCAAGGCCCTCACCAAAGCATACAACTCCTTGTCATACGTTGCATAGTTGAGAGTTGCTCCTCCAAGCTTCTCACTGAAGTATGCTATGGGTCTTTTATCCTGCATCAATACAGCACCAATTCCAATTCCTGAGGCATCACATTCTATTTCAAAGGTTTTAGAAAAATCAGGAAGCATAAGAAGAGGGGAGTGAGTAAGCTTCTCTTTAAGGATTTTGAATGAAGTTTCTTGTGCTTCTCCCCACTTGAATCCTACATCCTTTTTGATGATCTCGGTCAGGGGAGCTGCTATAGTGCTGAAATCCTTCACAAAGCGCCTATAGAAACCTGCTAGCCCATGAAAACTCCTCACTTCTCCCACTGTAGTTGGAGTTGGCCACTCTTGTATGGCTTTGATCTTCTCGGGATCAACCTTTACTCCATCTGCACTCACAATAAAGCCTAGGAAAACCAAGTTATCTGTGCAAAAGGTGCACTTCTTTTGATTAGCATAAAGCTTTTCTTTCCTCAAAACATTCAAAACAGACCTAAGATGTTCTATATGATCATCAAGACTCTTGCTATAGACTAGGATATCATCAAAGTACACTACAACAAAGATGCCTATGAATGATCTAAGCACATGATTCATCAACCTCATGAATGTACTAGGAGCGTTGGTTAATCCAAAAGGCATGACTAACCACTCATATAAACCATGCTTAGTTTTGAATGCAGTTTTCCACTCATCTCCCTCTTTCATCCTAATTTGATGATATCCACTCTTAAGATCTATCTTAGAAAATATGGTAGAACCATGCAATTCATCAAGCATATCATCAAGTCTAGGGATAGGGTGTCGATACTTCACTGTTATGTTGTTGATTGCTCTACAATCAACACACATGCGCCAGCTACCATCTTTCTTAGGCACAAGAAGCACTGGTACTGCACATGGACTCAAGCTCTCTCGGATATGACCCTTCTCCATCAGTTCCTCTACTTGTCTTTGCAATTCTCTAGTCTCTACTGGATTAGTTCTGTATGCAGGTCGGTTTGGTAGTGTGGAACCAGGTACAAAGTCTATCTGATGCTCAATCCCACGAACTGGAGGTAAACCATTAGAACTATCTTCTGGAAACACATCTGCATATTCCTGCAAAAGAGAAACTAGTTCACTCGGATGGTCCGGTGTATGATCAGTGGTGGTTAGCAAAGATTCTTTAAACACAAGCAACAAAATAGAGTTTTGAGAGTAGAGAATTCGTTTGACATCTCCCTGTTTGGCATAGAAGCTATGCTGCTTGTTGAGATCAGTTTCGAGTTCAATCTCTTTCTTTTTCTGTAAATGGAGTTGATCCTCTTGCACTTCTTTAGGGGTTAATGGCACCAGCACTGTCTTCTTACCTCTGAATTCAAACGAGTGCTTGTTGGTGAAGCCATCATGTATCACCTGTCTATCAGATTGCCATGGTCGTCCGAGAAGAATATGGCTCGCTTCCATAGGTATCACATCACATAAGATCTCATCCTCATATCTCCCTATGGTTATAGGTACCACTACTTGATCAGAGACCCTCATCTCGCCCTGCTCATTAAGCCACTGCAGTCTATATGGTTTTGGATGCTTCTGAACTTGCAAACCCAACTTCTTGACCATAGTCTCACTAGCTACGTTGACACAGCTGCCTCCATCAATGATAAGACTACATACCTTCCCTTGAACCAAGCACCTAGTGTAGAACAAGTTCTCACGCTGCTCAATCTCATCTGCCTTAGTTTGAAGATTCAAAAGCCTTCTTGTTACTAACAACCTTCCCTTGACCGGTTCTTCTTCAAACTCTTCTTCAGTCTGCTCATGATCAGTATGTATCTTCTCATCTTGAGACATATACTCCCCGGTGTCAAGAAGAATCATCGTCTTCTTATTAGTACACTCATTGGCATAGTGCCCACGCCCTTGACACTTAAAGCACTTGACATCTCGGGTCTTGGAACCGGAGGCTCCTGTCTTTCCTTTGTCCTTGCTGTAGATGTTGCTAGGTTTGGTGTCATCTTTCTGATAAGGTTTACTCTCCTTCTGGTAGTTAGGCTTATCTTCCTTAGGACTTTGGAACCGAGTAGTCCCATAGCTTCCACGTGAATGTCCCTTCCTCTTGAGCTGCTGCTCCACTAGAATGGCTTTATGCAACATCTCTTCTATTTCAACATAGTGTTGCATCTCCACCTTATCTTGTATTTCTCGGTTGAGCCCTCCAAGAAACCTTGACATAGTAGCTTCTCTATCTTCTGAAATACTGGCTCTCAACATTAACAGCTCCATATCTTGATAGTACTCCTCTACGGTCTTAGCTCCTTGAGTGAGTTTTCTTAGTCTCTGGTGAAGATCTCTGTGGTAGTGGCTCGGTACAAACCTCTTGCGCATAAGAGACTTCATCTCACTCCATGTTTCCACTGGATATTCTTGGTTAAGCCGCCTCATGGTAACCAGTTGATCCCACCAGCTCAGAGCATAGTCATAGAACTCAGTTGCAGCGAGTTGGATTCGTTGAGTGTTGGTATAGTTCTTACAATTGAAGACAATCTCAATCTTCTTTTCCCACTCCAAGTAGGCATCCGGATCAACCTTGCCATGAAAAGGAGGTATTTTGAGCTTAACTCCACCAAGCTCTTCTTTCTTAAGTCCCCTAACTTCATGATCACGCCTCTGCCTTCTACTCACTCTAGAAGAAGAAGAACCACTATGTTCAGATCGGCTGCGCTCATAGTAGTTGTCAGTCTCTTGTGATCCAGCATGTTCTCTACGGTCTCTCCTTGGTTCAGGATGATTCTGTGGACTCTGACCTCTTCTTTCTCTCCTTGACTCATTACTATGGCCCTGACCAGTAGCTTGTCTTAGCTCTTGTCTTATCTCATCACGAAGACCCGTGATGCTAGTCTTGATCATATCAGCCACAGTAGTGATTAGAGTTTGTTGTAACTGCTCGGTCATCTCCTCCCTTAGAAGTCTACTCTTCCTTACAAGTTCTGCTTCCTCATCTGACTCGTTCCCCATTGGTACCTGAGACAAAGAAACAATCAAAACAAGTAAGTTGTTCAAGAAAAATTTTTAAAAGGAAACAACTTTGATTAAAAGGAAAACTTGTGATCTAAGGTAACACGATTTGAAAAGATCAATACTTGATAACTTCTATCACACGAAATCGAAACAGATCAAGATCAAATATGATGAAACTTCCTAGATCTATCAGGATTTGAATCAAACAACAACAATAGGTAATTAAACGATCAGATCTAGCTAAATAACTCAAAGATGAACACAGATCAATCGATGGATTCAAAAGAAGTCGAAGGGTTGAAATAAAAACAAAGAGAAATCGAGAACTTCCCTATCCAGAGTGCTCTGATACCACTTAATAAGATCCTAGGATGTATTCTCTGGATGATATGGATAGATCCTTGCAAGATCGAGGCAAAGACTCAAGATCTTCAAGGTAGTGGACTGATGGTTGATTCAAAGAGTTGCGGAAAGACTCCTTGACACTTTTAGATGACTAGATCGGATATGACACACCAACTTAGACACCTAGGGTTTGCTGGATACTACACACCAACAAGATCACTCAAGAACTCGTAAACAAGTTTAAGAGAGAACAAGGTTTTTGATTAAAAGATGATTGCATAGAAAGAAGCTTGCGACAAGTTTAAATAGAGAGAAGACTTGAACAGACTCAAGTTCTCGAGATCATTAAAGGGAACACGCTCCCTTGGTAATCAAACAAAGACCAAAGACTAAAATTTAAAAGAGTTTGCAACACATAAGATAAGAAATAAAACTATAGATTAAAGATAACATAAGGTAGATATGTGGTTGGTCCAAAGCATCCGAGATGCACCAAAGATACATCATCTAGGTGATATGAAAGTGAACTCATGGCCTCATTAAAAACCTTAGTTGGAAAACCCAGTGGGACAAAACCAACTAAGGGAAAAAGAGTACACACAAGCCACTTGCCTAGATGATGATCAGCTTGAAGGTTCAGCTTGAAGTGTGGTAAGTGTGTCTTGGTTGCTCAAGCTACGACCAAGACAATCTTCTTGCTTCCAAGATATCTTAAGTATGTTTCCAACAGCTTCATGGAGTCTTCTTGTCATTGCACGAGTCATGGGACCTTTGGGAATGATCAAGGCATCTCCATCTTCATCTTGCTTATCCTTGATCACCTCTTCTATATCTTTATCAAGTTGTTGGTCCATGATCACATCAATAATAAATCTGTGTTCTTGAGTTTCTGGAAATTTTTTAAATTCTCTTGGCTGTTCTCACTCTCTCCTGTATCCATTTAATTTTCTTGAGAGTTAACCTTGATTTTAAACTTGTTTTTCCTCAGTTCAGAGAGATTTACTTGTTTCTGTCTTGAAAAACTCTTGGAAAATTTATTTGAAACCTTAAGGAGAAGATGGAGGACTACAGACCAGTGAGAATTTCATGTCTACTCAAGGGACCAGGAAACTACATCACCTGGTCTAGAATGGCCAGGACAGCCCTTGGAGGTAGAGGATATTGGGAGCATGTCACTTCAGGCTCTGCTCCAAAGAAAATCACCCAAGGAGAAGATGGCAAGGAGGTTGTAGTGGTGGATGAAGGCAAATGGGCTCAGGAAGATCTCATGGTGCTGTCTACCTTGCAAAGCTCACTTGATGGTCCATTAATGGACTCTTATTCACACTGTACCACAACAAAACAGCTGTGGGATACCTTGCACAAGGTGTTTGGCAACACTTCAAACCTCACCAGAATCTTTGAAGTGAAGAGAGCCATCAACAACTTGGAGCAGGAAGAAGGAGACTTCACCAAGCATCTTGGGAAGTACAGTCAGCTATGGTCTGAGCTAGAGATGCTAAGGCCAAGCACCAATGACCCTGATACACTTGAAGCCAGGCGTGAGCAAGACAAGGTCTTTGGACTGCTTCTCACACTTAACCCAAGCTTCAATGATGTGGTGAGGCATATACTAAGAGACAAGGAGCTGCCAGGCTATGATGAAGTATGTGCTAGACTCCAAAAGGAGATAGGCTCAGATGTGTGAGTTTTTATAGAGTTCTCAACTCTCTGATGTGTGTGTGTTTGTAACAGCTCTAATAGAGCAAGATGAGAGCTTGATATGAATGAAGGAGAAGTCTGATGACTAGTGATTACAAAGATCAGAAACAATAGATTAAGAGAGATTATAAGATTAAGAAAGGGAGAGATTAAAGGGAATCTGATCTAAGAACACTAGGTTTATTTATGAAGGAGTGGGAAATCCCCCATACTCACTTAGAGTTTACAAATCGATAATGAGCTGCTTAAATACAACTTGCAATACTCATGAAAGCCCTAAAGCTATGGATAAGAGATGAAGAGTGGAGATTTAAAGTATTTGAAATGGATGGTGAGATCAGATGTTGCAAGCTGTGTAAAGGTGTAGCAAAGGCTTGGTTTGAACCTCACAAACTCGCCTGGTGTATCTGTCCACTCCTTTGGCCAGATACATAGTCAAGCCTTTGCTTCTTCCTTTCCAGCTTTGCACAGCCTGTCCCTTTGACTGAATGGATAAGAAACCTTATCCATAAACAGCTAGTAACAGTGCACAGCTTCTTCCTTTTCCAAACTATTCCAAGATGCTATTTGGATGCCTTCCTCACTCTCTTGGTCGTCCATCACTCTTGCTTGTGATCCAAGACTTCCCAAACAGTGTATAGTACTTTTGTAATAGTGTATAGTGCTTTCTCACTATACACTATTACATCAACTTCTCCAAATACACCCAAACTCTTCCAGTCTCATCCACTCTTCTCTATAAGCCCTTCTTGGACTTTACTTAACTTGAGAATCACTTCAGTCTCCTTCTGAAGCTTGATTGAACTCTTCAGCTCAATACTCATTTCTTTTCTTCAAGTTAACACTCCCCCTCAAGCTTGACTCTAGGTGATCCTAAGTCAAGCTTGGAACCTTGAAGAATCCCCTCATTAAAAACCTTACAAGGAAAACCCTTTGGGACAAAACCTTGTAAGGGAAAAAGAGTAGGTTCATCAAGGCCTGGGGATTGGCCAGTGGTTCTTTGTACCTTACCAACAATGTAAGGGATCCAAAGAACCACTTGGATCATGGCCTCTTCTCGTGATGCAATGAGCTCAACACCTCATTGCACATCACCAACACTTCTTGGATCTCTTTCTTGAAACCGGCTGTGTCTTCCCTTCTCTCGTGGCTTCTTGCCATCTTCATCAGGTCAGATCACACCCTAGCTCTTCCTCATTGAGACTCCAAGTAAGGTACCTGATACATCATCACACAAGTGTATCAGTTCATCAAGATATAAACCTATCAAGCAATGTATTAAAGAGATTAGTTTAGGTTTACTCCCTTGTTTATAATGGTGAGGCATGGCTGCTCTGAACCGCCACTCGCATCCTCACTCTCTGAGCTTAACAGCTCCACTTCTGATCATGTAATGATGAGGCCATCAAACCAGTAGCTGAACCAGAGGTCAACCCAACACCCTGCTCAACTAACCATGGCGCCAACCAGTACATATGTGCACTAAAAATGCTATATCTCATCAACCAGGAGGAAGTTTGTCACGAAACCAATTTTCTTGGATTCTACACTCAGCAAGAGCACGCAGCGAATTGGTTTCATATCAAAAGGATTAATGGTTTGGAAGTTATGCTATTTTCAACTCAAAGGAGGCCCGACTTGCCTTATTTAGAAGATCAGGAGCATATAATATCTCAAACTCAATGCTGGCGCCCAGGAGACTTTGTGCTACTTCTAGAAGCACTCCACAACCCATTAAGAAGCACCAGCACACACTGGATCAGGCGGATCCTTGAAGAAACCACTCAAACCAAACCGGAGCTAAATATGGAAACTTGGACAATTATTTGGTTTGATCAATACCAAACCAAGATATGGAGACCAGGAGACATTCTACACAAACCAGAGAAGACTGAAGACATTATTGGAGCATTCAAAACGCAGAGTATCAAGTGGAGGATCAGATGGAACAAGTTACCTTATTTGGATTTATGCACATCTTTGGTCAACAAGCTCCAACAGCTCTTTCCTTATTTCCTTGGAGTCATGGAGGCTTACTGGACGAATCTGGACACTCCTAAGACTCATCATTACATGCCTAAACTATCAAGATTCAAGACAATCAGCAAGTTCCCCTCTTTTAGCCAAATCCCTCCATCATCTCTAACGGCTAGTTTTGATATCTTCTTGCTTTGCTTTGTTTTGTTTCCTTTTATTTTATTTACTCCTGAGCATTATATAAGCTCTGTTTAGTCTACATTGTAAAGACACCCACGAATTATATGAAAAGTATTTGTTTTCTTTTGCCTTTGCAAAGAAACCCTTATCAAGTCTTGATTGTGTGTGAGAAGCAGCAGCCAAGCAATTGTCTTATCAAACTCCATTCCATAGAGTTTGTGGCGACTTTCGATCCATCAGATTGAGGGATTCAGTCTACTCTCTATCCATCTCCATCTCTTTGTTCTTGCTGAGTTGTTTATTCGAACAAGCAGCTTGAATCCATACTCCATCATCACGCCATCATTCATCCACTGATATAGCAAGTTGGTTAGACGACCATTTGTTGTTTCCCATCCTCCATTGGTGTTTTGCAAGTCTCAATACAACCGGATCTAATCATCTCATCATCATCTTCATCAAAGCCTTCCATCTCAATCCATCTCACATCAAGCCGGTCCATTGATTCTTCTATCTTTCCAGCCAGCTTGAGAAGGTCCCTCTTGGTGCCTGTATCATTTTGGTATCAGAGCTAAAAGCTCCTATCAGGTTATCTCTTTCCTTTTCATAGATCTTTTCATTGTTTAAAAAAAAAAGTTTTGTTTTATTTCTGTTCTTGTTATTTGATTTCCAGAAAATTGAAAACCATAAAAAAAAAAAATTGTGTTTCTAGTATTGCTGTTGTTTATTTGATTCTCAAAAAAAAAAAAAGAGTTTGATACTTGTTCATTTCTGTTTATTGCAATTTTTGTTATTTTGTGTTCTTGATCATTTTAAATTGAAAACCAAAAAAAAAAAAAAGGAGGTTGGAGAAAGATTGATTTCGTGGTAGATCATTTAGGAATTCAAAATAGTTTATTTTCTAGTTTGCATTCACTTCCCCAGCTCCCTTTGCCATATTTAGATATTGCATACCATAAGCTCAAAAAAAAAAGAAGTTCTGCTTATTCCTTGCATTCCATATATTTCTACATATCATATTTAGATCCCATCCATTTCGTGCATATCATATTCATATCATTGTTTTCATTAATAAAAAAAAAAGTATCTCTTGCATTAGATATTCATAGCATCTTTGATTTATTCTTGTTCTCATTTTCCAAGCATATCATATCATTTCATGTAGTTGGTCCATACTTGACATATTTTTTCTTTTAGTTTGCATTATATTCGGCCATATCATTGGTTGCATTTTGTTTAAGTTTGATATTCTACCATTTCCCTTTTAATATACTTGATCTTTGAGAAAAGATATTTTCAGGAAAAATTAATGGAGCCAGACCAGATCATCTTGAATCAGCTTATGAAAGCCATACAGACCATGGGAGATCGGATGACCCAGCTGGAAAATTCTGGTCTTGCATTACCTGAAGGAAGACATAGAGTTGGCGAGACACCTAGAGCTGGATATGTGGAACCAAAGCCACCAGACCCTTCACTGATCATCATCCCACATCAAACTTCTAAAACTCAAAGCCATATTGTTCATTCTTATTCTGATTATGGATCTGCTAAGAAATCTAAACTTTATACATTTTCAGGAAGAAGAAACTACCTAGAGTGGGAGAGAAACTTGGATGAGTGGTTCTACTACAACCACATCCTGAAGAAAGAGAGGTTAGCTTATGCTATTGGCCAGCTCAAAGATGTTGCTTTCAAATGGTGGATAAAAGAACAAGATGAAAGATGGTTGTACAAGGAGCCAACTATCACCACTTGGAGAGATCTTAAGGAAGCCATGAGAGATAAGTTTGCACCAGAGTTTACCAATTCTCAAATCAGGGAACAATACCCTAGAAGGTATCCAAACCGTGGCTCACAAGAGGCAACAAGAGTAGTACCACAAGAAGGTCAAAGAGACATGCTTCCACAAGTAATCTCTCAGCCAAAACAGAGACATCAATCTACTTATTGTTCAAGCCAAAAGAATGGCGTGCCAATGACCATGGAGAAGAAGAAAGTTCTCAGCCAAAGCACATTGTGCAAAATAGATAGAAAACCAGATCAAGCAAGTGTTCAAACAAAGGCTAAGGTAAGTCCTACACTTGATCAAGTGGTTTATAATTCATCTACCACTGTTATGATGCACTTGTCTTTGTCAAAAGGTGTTGTAACAGGACTTGACCAGTCCATGAAAGAAGAGACAACATGCGCAATCCATGTTATAAACCAGATGAGAGTTCAAGACACAATGCAGCCTAAGATGCTTAAAGAAGCAAAACCAGTGATGAAAATATCCTACCAAGGTAAGTGTCTAACACCACCTTTAGATACTGGTACTGATGTGTTTGTTCATGACCCAGAGAAAACAAATGAAAGCTCTATGCTTACTGAAGTGTCAAAGGAAGAAACAGAACACAAGTTCACTCATGAGCCACACAATGAGTGGAACCTGAAATCTGAACAAAAGTTTGTTCAAGTGCTAAAACCTGAGGTAAATTTCACTCTAGATAAGAATGATAATATTAACTCCATGATAAGATTAATATACTTGTCTTGTCCAAGAGGAAGTGAAATAGGTACAGGAGACCAAGGTGAGAACAAACCAAACAAAGCAAGAGAATTTCTTGCTGCCACAGCTGAAATTAAGGTTCTTTGTTCTTTGTTTTCATCAGTTTATAAATTTCTTTACTTTGATATAATATACTTGTCTTTGCCAAGATGTTTTGACCCAGGTATAAGCAAAGAAAAAGGCATTCCAAACCGTGATGAAGTTTTGCCACAAGATGCCTTAGCCATGATTTCAATAGATGCTTTCCAGAAATCAGTTCAAGGAGATGCTGAACCAATGCCATTTAAATTCAGCATCAACAAGGAAAATTTCTATGATCTTAAAATTCTTATGAAATTTTATTATCCAGATATGATTCACTTGTCTTTGCCAGAAAGTTTTGATCCAGGTATAAGACAAGAAGATGTTCATACCAGCCTAGGTAAAAAGGTGCAAGAAAGGCAGCCATCAATCCAAAGTTGTCCAAAGAAGAATTTAATTCTTCATAATGCTGAAGCACCTATGGTAACTCCGGCCCTAAGACATTCTGTTTATCAGACTTCACTATCAGATATAATTCATTTGGTCTTTGTCCAGAATGTTGAGAATTTTTCAGGTTGCAAAGAAGAAAGCTTTAAAGAAATCCCACCGGATACTCTTTTATTGCTTGGAGAATCAGTCCCAAAGATGGTCAACTATAAGACTACCAAAAGTGTGAAGTACCATCAACCTCAGAAGAGATACAATGTCAATGTCCAGTACAGAGGTGTGATCATTTCTCATCTTTTCAAAGAGGAGCCACCAGATGCAAAACCCATCCCCAAACCAAAACAATATCAAGGTAAGGCTTTGGAATCCCAAAAGAGAATGAAACCTGACTTGCTCTATTGTGGTGAATCAGGTTATCCAGTTTTGAGGTCAAAACTTTTACAAGGGGGAGGGAATGATGAGGCCATCAAACCAGTAGCTGAACCAGAGGTCAACCCAACACCCTGCTCAACTAACCATGGCGCCAACCAGTACATATGTGCACTAAAAATGCCATATCTCATCAACCAGGAGGAAGTTTGTCACGAAACCAATTTTCTTGGATTCTACACTCAGCAAGAGCACGCAGCGAATTGGTTTCATATCAAAAGGATTAATGGTTTGGAAGTTATGCTATTTTCAACTCAAAGGAGGCCCGACTTGCCTTATTTAGAAGATCAGGAGCATATAATATCTCAAACTCAATGCTGGCGCCCAGGAGACTTTGTGCTACTTCTAGAAGCACTCCACAACCCATTAAGAAGCACCAGCACACACTGGATCAGGCGGATCCTTGAAGAAACCACTCAAACCAAACCGGAGCTAAATATGGAAACTTGGACAATTATTTGGTTTGATCAATACCAAACCAAGATATGGAGACCAGGAGACATTCTACACAAACCAGAGAAGACTGAAGACATTATTGGAGCATTCAAAACGCAGAGTATCAAGTGGAGGATCAGATGGAACAAGTTACCTTATTTGGATTTATGCACATCTTTGGTCAACAAGCTCCAACAGCTCTTTCCTTATTTCCTTGGAGTCATGGAGGCTTACTGGACGAATCTGGACACTCCTAAGACTCATCATTACATGCCTAAACTATCAAGATTCAAGACAATCAGCAAGTTCCCCTCTTTTAGCCAAATCCCTCCATCATCTCTAATGGCTAGTTTTGATATCTTCTTGCTTTGCTTTGTTTTGTTTCCTTTTATTTTATTTACTCCTGAGCATTATATAAGCTCTGTTTAGTCTACATTGTAAAGACACCCACGAATTATATGAAAAGTATTTGTTTTCTTTTGCCTTTGCAAAGAAACCCTTATCAAGTCTTGATTGTGTGTGAGAAGCAGCAGCCAAGCAATTGTCTTATCAAACTCCATTCCATAGAGTTTGTGGCGACTTTCGATCCATCAGATTGAGGGATTCAGTCTACTCTCTATCCATCTCCATCTCTTTGTTCTTGCTGAGTTGTTTATTCGAACAAGCAGCTTGAATCCATACTCCATCATCACGCCATCATTCATCCACTGATATAGCAAGTTGGTTAGACGACCATTTGTTGTTTCCCATCCTCCATTGGTGTTTTGCAAGTCTCAATACAACCGGATCTAATCATCTCATCATCATCTTCATCAAAGCCTTCCATCTCAATCCATCTCACATCAAGCCGGTCCATTGATTCTTCTATCTTTCCAGCCAGCTTGAGAAGGTCCCTCTTGGTGCATGTATCATGTAAGCTCACTAACACTCCCCCTCAAGCTTGAGACCGAGTATAGGGAAGGTCCAAGCTTGAAGGTGAGCGCATAATAAGCTCCATGATCTCTCTTGTGGGAACACCTCCATCTTCTCAGACTTGATGCATACACCCCCACTTAACTACCATTGCACTGAGGAGATACATCAGCCCACTCTTGTTGTGAGACCTTCTTCTTCCCTCCACTTCGGCTTGATCATCCTTCATGATCAGCTTGCAATGGTCTTGAGGAACCGAGGTCATTGAGCTTAGAGGATCTTCTGGTAGCTCACTTGAATCCCCACCTCAAGCTTGGCTGAGTATAGGTCCAAGCTTGAAGTGAGCTACAATGAGTTTTCAAACCGGGAGCTCATCACCACCTACAGCTGCGCTTAAGCCAACCGATCCACCAGTGCCTTCAGCTCCAATGCCTTAAGATCATCAGTCTCCCCATGACTTTCTGTGATGATCTTCCCCTTGTGTGTCTCCATGAACCAGGAGCGCATCACTAACACTAGCTGCGCTATCTTAACCGGCCATACACACAAGCTATTCTCCATTGCTTTCTACAATGGCAAGTCTACCTCTTGCTTGGACTGGTGATGAACTAAGAACACTCCTCATGCACCTGAAACATCACTCAAACTCCAGCATAGATAAGACACAAGTGCATTGGGTCAATCCTTGATGCATCATCAAGATTGAACACCAATGTCTTTAAGCAATGCACTAGACAGAATCAAGACAATGCAAGTTCTACTATGCAAGCAACTTTCACTAAAGCACAAGAATGATCTTACTAGATACATTTCAAGTTACTTAGCAATTTTTTAAAGCTCCTTTACCTGCTCCTTAGACATGAATCTAATAGCAGGATACAAGGCAGCTTAAAGATGATAGTATGCACTAGCCATTATCAGTTTCTTTTCATGAATGTATCAACTGATCAATACATTACGATCTGCTACACATTCATTAAGAACTGAGGCCAAGCATCACTATCATCAACCAACATCAGACAATGCAAGCTCACACAAGATTTCAAGTTAAGCAAACCGGATTCAAACAACACTGTCTAACATCCTAGCACACTTATAACTGAACCGGAGCAAGCAATAACATCTCTCAACTTCAAACAAGTCTCAATAAGCATCCTGGGACAATAACACTCTATCCACAGGTTTTAATCACAACACAACACCACAATCAGTTCATATGCTCAAGCTTTATCAAGAGAAAGAGTTTCCTTACAGCCAGAGAACTAGTGCTAGTTCTCTGATCCTCCAAAGCACACGGCAAGAACTGGATCAGTTGGTGTCGACCCCAACATCTCCTTCCTCCATGGACCTCTCTCTTGAACTCTCCACGCCAAAGACCCCACCTTTCTTCATGGTTTCAACTCGCCACACTAACTCCAAGTGAAAGATATCACCTTTCATCTTGGACAGTAAGTGAGATGGCGCTTGGAACTGGTTTTGTTGGAGAGGCTAGCTAGACCACACCACAACCTTTGCTTCCAGGAACCTTCTCTCTTCAATGGCGACCCATGAGAGTGTGTAGATCAACCAAGAACAGCTTCTCTCCATCTCGGATGAACACATCTTCTTCTTGAGGTGATGAACAGCCGGCTGGACAAGGAGCTTCTCTCTAGGCTTGAAACGACATGGGAGTAAAGCATGAGCAGTGCGGAAGCTTGGAACCAAGTTCATATGAACCTGGCTCTGATACCATGTGAGTTTTTATAGAGTTCTCAACTCTCTGATGTGTGTGTGTTTGTAACAGCTCTAATAGAGCAAGATGAGAGCTTGATATGAATGAAGGAGAAGTCTGATGACTAGTGATTACAAAGATCAGAAACAATAGATTAAGAGAGATTATAAGATTAAGAAAGGGAGAGATTAAAGGGAATCTGATCTAAGAACACTAGGTTTATTTATGAAGGAGTGGGAAATCCCCCATACTCACTTAGAGTTTACAAATCGATAATGAGCTGCTTAAATACAACTTGCAATACTCATGAAAGCCCTAAAGCTATGGATAAGAGATGAAGAGTGGAGATTTAAAGTATTTGAAATGGATGGTGAGATCAGATGTTGCAAGCTGTGTAAAGGTGTAGCAAAGGCTTGGTTTGAACCTCACAAACTCGCCTGGTGTATCTGTCCACTCCTTTGGCCAGATACATAGTCAAGCCTTTGCTTCTTCCTTTCCAGCTTTGCACAGCCTGTCCCTTTGACTGAATGGATAAGAAACCTTATCCATAAACAGCTAGTAACAGTGCACAGCTTCTTCCTTTTCCAAACTATTCCAAGATGCTATTTGGATGCCTTCCTCACTCTCTTGGTCGTCCATCACTCTTGCTTGTGATCCAAGACTTCCCAAACAGTGTATAGTACTTTTGTAATAGTGTATAGTGCTTTCTCACTATACACTATTACATCAACTTCTCCAAATACACCCAAACTCTTCCAGTCTCATCCACTCTTCTCTATAAGCCCTTCTTGGACTTTACTTAACTTGAGAATCACTTCAGTCTCCTTCTGAAGCTTGATTGAACTCTTCAGCTCAATACTCATTTCTTTTCTTCAAGTTAACAAGATGGTCTCTTTGGAGGTGGAAAAGGAGGGCTCTCACTGGCGCACAAGGCTGAGAAGGTGGAGAGTGCTTCAGCTAACAAAGCCTACTTCAAACCAAGAAGGGGAGGAGACAAGTCTGTGACTTGTGAGCATTGTAAGAAGGAGGGACACTCCAAGACAAGCTGCTGGTTCCTCCACCCTCACCTCAGGCCAGTTTCAACAAACAGGCCCCAACAAAACAGAGCACATGAGGCAAGAGCTCAAGACACCACAGATGGGAAGGCTATGGTCTCAACTACCCACACTGGTGGATCCTTCTCCTCACACGCCATGACACCAGCTTAGGATGATGCATTCATCCGCAAGTCAGACATTGAGGCTCTTATCAAAGCACTCAATGCAAACTCTGGTAACATTAATGTTAATGCTTTAAATTCTATTCACCATGCATCACACCCTGCTAGATCTCTAATTATTGATTCAGGAGCTTCCCATCATATGATTAGGGATGTTAATCTGATTAGTAATGTTAAACCAGCTCTAGGCAGTGTAGTAATTGCTAATGGTGATAGAATACCTATTGAAGGAGTAGGAAATCTGAAATTGTTTGAAAAAAAGTCTCAAGCCTTTTATATGCCTAGCTTCACCTCTAACTTACTATCTGTTAAGAAAGTAACCACTGATCTTAATTGCCATGTTATTTTTAGTCCTAATGATGTGTGCTTTCAGGATATTAAGACCAGTAAGATGCTGGGAAAAGGTGTGAGCAAGGGAGAGCTTTATTTACTTGAAGACACCAAGCTGTTATCAGATTCTACTTATGCTTTTAATTCTGCTTCTGTTTTAACTAGTGATGTATTATGGCATGCTAGATTAGGTCATCCTCATTCTAGAGCTTTAAGTCTTATGTTGCCTAATCTGTCTTTTAAAAATGAAACTTGTGAGGCTTGTATCCTTGGTAAACATTGCAAATCTGTTTTTCCTAAATCTATGACTATTTATGAAAATTGTTTTGATCTAGTTCACTCTGATGTTTGGACAGCACCTTGTGTATCTAGAGAAAACCATAAATATTTTGTGACATTCATAGATGAAAAATCAAAGTTTACTTGGCTCACATTGATTTCTAGTAAAGATAGAGTTTTTGAAGCTTTTCTAAACTTCCAAAACTATGTGACTAACCATTTCAACTCTAAGATAAAAATCTTTAGGTCTGATAATGGAGGAGAATACACTAGCAATGCTTTCAAACAACACCTAGCAAAACATGGAATAATACATCAAACAAGCTGTCCTTACACACCACAACAAAATGGAGTGGCTGAGAGGAAAAATCGCCATCTTATGGAGGTTGCAAGGAGCATGATGTTTCACACCAATGTTCCTAAGAGATTTTGGGGTGATGCTGTGGTCTCTGCATGCTATTTAATCAACAGGATACCAACCAAAGTCCTCCAAGATGTCTCTCCCTTTCAGGTATTAAACAAAATCAAACCTCCACTTGATCACTTGCGTGTGTTTGGGTGTGTTTGCTATGTCTTGACACCAGGAGAACAGAGAAACAAGCTGGAAGCCAAGAGTGTCAAGGGCATGTTCATTGGATATTCTCATACACAGAAAGGCTACAAGTGCTACATACCTGAGTTAAGAAGAGTAATGGTCTCAAGGGATGTGAAGTTTGTGGAATCCAAGGGTTACTATGATGAGAAGAGCTGGGACAGCCTTAAAGATCTCTCACAAGGACCATCTGATAGAGCAAACAACCTGAGAACCATCTTGGAAAGCTTAGGCATCTCTCAGCCTAGTAGCAGTGAGGCGCCTAACACCCCTCCATCACCACCAGCTGCTGTTCCCATTGAAGCAACAGTCCCAATTATGGAACCAGTCCATCCTGATCCTGAGGGAGGCAATGAGAATGAGCCAACACCAGAAGATGATTCAACATCAGTCCATGATCAAGATGGTGCTGATTCTGATCAGTCTAGTGGAGATCAGTATGAGGGTGAGCAGGAACAGGAAGAAGCAGTGATAGAGGAGCAGATTCAACCATTGAGAAGAAGTACCAGAGTGAGAAAAGATCCATCAAACTGGAGCAACACCAGAGTATACTTCAACAGCAATGCAGTGGCTCATCCTATCCAAGCAACCTGCTCCTTTGCAAGCTATCCTCAAGAGCATGTAGCTTTCATCATCAACCTGGATCAAGAATACATTCCAAAGACTTATGAAGAAGCTATGGAGGATGATGAGTGGAGAGAGTCTGTTGGAGATGAATTTGGAGCCATGATCAAGAATGACACTTGGTATGAGACTGAACTGCCTAAAGGAAAGAAAGCAGTCACAAGCCGCCTACTCTTCACCATCAAGTATCAAGCAAATGGGAAACCAGAAAGGAAAAAGACAAGGCTAGTTGCAAGAGGATACACCCAAGTCTATGGAGAAGACTACTTGGATACTTTTGCACCAGTAGCTAAGCTCCACACCATAAGGATTGTTCTCTCCTTGGCTGTAAACTTGGAATGGGATTTATGGCAGATGGATGTCAAGAATGCCTTTCTACAAGGAGAGCTAGAGGATGAGGTGTACATGAGACCACCTCCTGGTATGGAAGACATGGTCAAGCCAGGAAATGTCTTAAGATTAAAAAAGGCCATCTATGGATTAAAACAGTCACCAAGAGCTTGGTACCACAAGCTGAGTACAACTCTCAATGGAAGAGGGTTTGTAAAATCAGAAGCTGATCACACTCTCTTCACCCTCACAAGCAAACAAGGAATTGTGGTGATTCTGATCTATGTAGATGATATCATCATCACAGGAAGCAACAAGGAAGGTATCATCTCTACCAAAGCTTTCCTTAAGTCTAGCTTTGATATTAAAGATTTGGGTGAGCTAAAGTACTTTCTAGGGATTGAGATATGCCGCTCTAAGGAGGCAGGAGAGCTTGGAGCAAGAATAGCTAAGACACCACTTGAAGAAGGTTACAAAGTCTTGCGTGAGGGGGAGATTGAAGATACCTTTTTTGGCGATTTCAAACTCTATAGAAGAATGGTGGGGAAGCTGATCTACCTTACCATCACAAGACCAGACATCTGCTTTGCTGTAAACCAAGTCAGTCAGCATATGCAAACTCCCAAGGTTCATCACTGGAAGATGGTGGAGAGGATCATGAGATATCTAAGGGAAGCTCCTGGTCAAGGTGTATGGATGGGATGCAACAATAGTACAGAGATTGTGGGATACTGTGATGCAGATTGGGCTGGTGATAGAGTAGACAGGAGGTCTACTACAGGCTATTGCACTTTTATAGGAGGCAATCTGGTTACTTGGAAAAGCAAGAAGCAGAAGGTGGTATCATGTTCAAGTGCTGAAGCAGAATATAGAGCAATGAGGAAGCTGACCAGTGAACTCATTTGGATCAGAAACTTGCTAAGAGACTTGGGCATAGGGACAACAACACCAATCACAATGCACTGTGACAACCAGGCAGCCATCCATATAGCCTCAAACTCAGTGTTTCATGAGAGGACAAAGCATATTGAGGTGGATTGTCACAAGGTTAGACAAGCAGTGGAGCAGAAGATCATCCTACCTTGCTACACTAGAAGTGAAGACCAGCTAGCTGACATCTTCACCAAAGGAGCAAGCACCAAGGTCTGTGAGTTGATCCATCCGAGATTGGGACTCATAGACTTGGCTAGATCATGATCCCCTTATACCATGGAACATCTACTCTTTTTCCTTTATGTGTTTTTATCCCATTGGGTTTTTCACATAAAGGTTTTAATGAGGGATGTTGATAGAACCTAAGTAAGGATCACTCTGCCGGTATGGATGATATGGACTCAGATCCGAGTGGATTGAGAACTAATGGATCGAAGGGTGACACTAAGGGTTGCGGAAGCCCAAAGATACTACCAGATGTTCGAAGGTTGCCGGATATGACGCACCGGTCCAACACAACGAGGTGTTTCACTCGGAGATAACCTCACCAAGCAAACTATGAATGTTCTTGAGACAAAGAACAATGAGAGAAAACTCAAAAGAGATAAAGGAAATCGATTGTGAATTTTATTCATGAGAGACTCACTTATTTATAATGTTTGTGAGTCAAAGAAACATAAAGGAAATTATTGGAAAAGACAACATTGAAAATGGAAATGTTGAAAACAAGACATAGAAAATGTGAACTTGGACCAAGACCAGTCAATGCACGGAAACTGATGAAGACTTGGCAAGGTTCATTGACTGTCCAGGTTCGTGATTCGTCCAGGTTCATCCTGTGATGATCAGGTCGTCCGCGGTAAGGAGAAGGACGGACGCAAGGCTGCCCGCATGGTTGATCAACGATGATCCATGAACGGATGAAGAGATAGCTCGACCCAAATCTTCAGAGAGCCTAAGTAACATCCCTTTGGAGAAGTTGGATGCATCGATCATCATAAAATCATCAAAGTGGTCGGACAAGTCGAGATCAGCCTGATCCGGGTGTGCGGTACGTCCCAAACGGGCCAGAAAAGAATGGCTAAGTCCGGAATCAGGTTCATCTCGATGATCATGGGTTCTGACTTGACTGTTGGCTCTAGAATGACGAATGGGTCGGGGAAGAACGCCTGTGGGTCGGCTGATTCGGTCATCAGGTCGTGAATCCATCCTTAGGTCGCGTCCGGGTGCACTCGGGTCGATCCGGTACACGGCTCTGTCCGTTGATCTGGTACGGCTGAACGGCTGAACCTCAGTTGGACTGATCTGATCGTCCTGAGTCGGCTCCAAGTCCTGGTCCAGGTCCTGGGTTCCATCATTCCCTCCCTCTTCAAAAGGATTTGACCACAAATCCGGATCATCTGCAAGAAAAGGAGATAGATCAGAAACATTAAAACTTGAAGAGATATCATACTTACCCTGAAGATCAAGCTGGTAAGCATTGTCATGGAGTTTCTTGAGAATCTGGAATGGACCATCGACCCGGGGCATGAGTTTGGACTTCCTTTGTTCCGGGAATCGTTCCTTCCTCAAATGGACCCAAACAAGATCACCTTCCTGAAAGATCATTTCTTTTCTCTTCTTGTCTGCAAGTCGTTTGTAGCCTTTGGTCTTGGCTTCAATGTTGGCCCGGACCTGTTCATGTAGCTTCTTGATCGTGTCCACCTTCCTCTTGCCATCTGTACTAACTCGTTCACTCAAAGGCAAAGGTAAAAGATCAAGTGGAGACAAAGGATTAAATCCATAAACAACCTCAAAAGGAGAAAACTTAGTAGCTGAATGCAATGCATGATTGTAAGCAAACTCAACATGAGGCAAACATTCTTCCCAAGTCTTAAGATTCTTTTTAACCAAAGATCTAAGCAAAGCAGACAAGGTTCGATTAACTACTTCAGTTTGCCCATCAGTTTGCGGATGACAAGTTGTTGAGAACATCAATCTAGTACCTAGCTTAGACCACAAGGTCTTCCAAAAATAGCTAAGGAACTTAGCATCACGATCAGAGACAATGGTCTTAGGCATTCCATGCAATCTAACAACTTCCTTAAAGAATAAATCTGCAACTTGCACAGCATCATCAGTTTTGTGACATGGAATGAAATGAGCCATTTTTGAGAACCTATCAACAATCACAAAGATAGAATCTCGTCCAGCTTTGGACCTAGGCAAACCAAGCACAAAATCCATAGAAATGTCTACCCAAGGATGAGAGGGAATGGGTAAAGCTGAGTACAAACCGTGGTTTGATGCTTTAGGCTTAGACTTCTTGCACACCACACATCGGCCACAGATCCTCTCAACATCTTTCATCAAACTCGGCCAATAGAAGTGGTCATGAACAGCCTTGTAAGTCTTCTTGACACCAAAGTGTCCCATAAGTCCTCCTCCATGAGCTTCCCTGAGAAACAACTCCCTCAAAGAACATTGGGGCACACACAAACGGTTATCAAAGAATAAGAAACCAGAACTTTGAAAGTATTTCCCATAAGCAACCTTGGTGCATTTTCGAAAAATCTCTTTAAAATCCTGATCAGAGGCATAAAGATCCTTGATAAATTCAAAACCAAGCAATTTAGTCTCAAGGGCTGAAAGAAGAGTATACCTTCGAGACAATGCATCGGCCACAACATTCTCCTTACCTTGTTTGTACTTGATCACATAAGGGAATGTCTCAATGAACTCCATCCAACGAGCGTGCCTCTTGTTGAGCTTCTGCTGACCCTTAAGATGTCTTAGAGACTGATGGTCAGTGTGGATGATGAACTCCTTAGGCCAAAGATAGTGCTGCCACGTTTGAAGGGCTCTCACCAAGGCATAGAGTTCCTGGTCGTATGTGGGGTAGTTGAGCATGGCACCACCAAGCTTCTCACTGAAATAAGCTACTGGTTTTCCTTCCTGCATCAATACAGCACCAATACCAACACCAGAAGCATCACATTCGATCTCGAAAGCTTTAGAAAAATCTGGAAGTACAAGTAAAGGGGCATTAGTCAACTTCCCTTTAAGGATTTCGAATGCTTCTTCTTGAGCTGGTCCCCATTTGAACCCCACGTTCTTCTTGATCACTTCAGTGAGAGGAGCGGCCAAGGTACTGAAGTTTTGAACAAACCGCCTATAGAAACCGGCAAGGCCATGGAAGCTTCTTACTTCACTAATGGTTTTCGGAATGGGCCAGTCTCGGATTGCTTGGACCTTCTGCTCGTCCACTCTCAAGCCATCTGCACCTACAACAAAACCTAGAAAGACCACATGATCTGTGCCAAAAGAACATTTTCCAAGGTTAGCAAACAAATGTTCCTTTCTAAGGACTTCAAGAACAGATTTCAGGTGTTGTTTGTGCTCATCAAGGCTTTTGCTGTAAATAAGAATGTCATCAAAGTACACTACAACAAAATGACCAATAAAAGACCTCAAGACATGATTCATTAGGCGCATGAAAGTACTAGGTGCATTTGTGAGACCAAAGGGCATGACAAGCCACTCATACAAACCTAGTTTTGTTTTAAAGGCCGTTTTCCATTCATCACCTTCTTTCATCCTAATCTGATGATAGCCACTTTTCAAATCTATCTTAGAAAAGTACATAGAACCATGGAGTTCATCAAGCATATCATCAAGGCGAGGAATAGGATGTCGATACTTTACCGTGATGTTGTTTATGGCCCGGCAGTCCACACACATCCTCCAGGAGCCATCCTTCTTTGGTACGAGTAGGACAGGCACTGCACAGGGACTGAGACTCTCTCTGATGTATCCCTTCTCAAGCAGGTCGTTGATCTGTTTCTCCAGCTCCTTGGTCTCGACCGGATTGGTGCGGTACGCTGGTCGGTTCGGAAGAGATGCGCCCGGGACAAGATCGATCTGATGCTCAATGCCTCTTACTGGTGGCAATCCTTTTGGATTTTCTTCTGGAAACACATCAGAATAATCCTGCAAGATACCTAAAAATTCACTCGGAATCTCCGGTGCAATGTCAGAAGAAGATGAGGCCAAAAGAGACTCTTTATAAACAAGTAAGAGAAATGGCTTTTGAGAGCAAAGAGACTTCCTTACCTGACTTTCTTTGACAAAGAAGTTGGAGTTTCTGGTACTTGTCTCAGGTTTATCAGCCTTAGAGTCTTGGTCTCGGTTCTTCCTAAGTTGGACCTGGTCTTGATGGACTTCCGAAGGTGACAAAGGCACCAAAGTGATCTTCTTTCCTTTGTGATCAAACGAGTGCCTGTTTGTGAAGCCATCATGTACTGCCTTCTTGTCAAATTGCCAAGGTCGGCCCAAGAGAACATGGCAAGCATCCATGGGAAGCACATTGCACACAACCTCATCCTCATATCGGCCAATGGAGAGTGGAACTGTGACTTGCTCCTTCACATACTGTTCTCCTGCCTCATTGAGCCACTCCAACCTGAAAGGACGAGAAAGAGGACGAGTGACAAGCCCAAGTTTCTTAACAAGAGTGTCACTAGCCACATTAGTGCAACTGCCTCCATCAATAATCAAAGAACAAACTTTATCAGAAATGAGACATCTAGAGTGAAAGAGATTCTCCCTTTGTTCTTTTTCATTGGATTTGGGTTGGACACTCAAAGTACGCCTAGTAACCAGTAGTGAACCTTGGCTTGGCTCATCAAGAACATCCTCATCATAGATCGGACCAGAGCTCTCCACAAAGGTCGAGCAAAACTCATCAATCACGCCAACGGCCTCCTCATCAAAGATGGGATCAAAGGTGTCGTCTAAAGTCTTTCTAGTAACAAGAAGGGGGCCATGAACTGGGAAGTCAAGTGCTTCTTCCTCATCATCAGTATCATAAACTGGTCCGAGATCCTCCTTGTCTTCTTCAGATTCAATTTCTCCATTCTCCAAGAGCACCATCACCTTTTGGTTTGGACATCGGTTGGCATAGTGGCCAAGACCTTGACACTTGAAGCACCTGATGTCTCTTGCACGGCTAGGATTCTCAATTGCTTTTCCTTTGTCAAAACGAGCAGGGACATCAGTCTTAAAAGCATTATTTGTTGTGGAAGAAGACTTACCCTTGTCTTGATAGTTTGGCTTGGAAGCAAAGGTTGGTTTTGAAGCAAAGGTCGGTTTGGAGAGACCTTTTCTCTTGAGTTGTTGTTCAATCAGCACGGCCTTGTGTAGCATCTGTTCCATGCTGTCATAGCCTTCCAGCTCCATGCGGTCTTGTATGTCTCGGTTGAGCCCGGTGAGAAATCTAGCCATGGTGGCGTCTAAGGGCTCATCTACATCAGCCTTGATCATCAAGGTCTCCATTTCCTGGTGGTAGTCCTCAACTGACTTAGAACCTTGAAGCAAACGCCTGAGTTTATGGTGTAGATCTCTGTGGTAATGGTCGGGAACAAAGCGTCTCCGCATCAGCATGGAAAGCTCATCCCATGTAACAACTGGCGCCACACCTGCTCTTCTCCTGCTAGTCACAACTTGATCATACCAGTTAATAGCATAGCCAGTAAACTCAGCAGCAGCAAGTCTAACCTTTTTAATATCAGAAAAGTTTTGACAATCAAAAACAAGTTCAATCTTTCTTTCCCATTCAAGAAAGGCATCCGGATCATTCTTGCCATTAAAACTTGGAATTTTCAATTTCAAACCACCCAATCCATTATCAGTTCTTTCATTTCTACCAAATGGATTGACATCACCTTGGTTTTGTTGTCTAGGAGCTCTCCTTGGTCGGTTGATGGACTGATCATCATCATAGGACTCATCTCGGATTTCAAGGTCGGACCGGCTGTGTCTCCTTGGGCGGTCACGCCTGGTTCTGGTTTGGGACTGAGCTGGTCGGCCCTGAAGTTCATCCAGCCTAAGATGGATTGCCTCCAAACCTGTATTCAACAAGTTAGACATAGAATCATTGAGAGCACGCATTTGCAAGTTAGATAATCCAGCAACAGAATTTCCGGGTCTGTTTCTTTCTTCTTCACTGCCCATGGTTTCCGGAAAACTTTAAACAAGGCAAAGTTAGAGTAAAAGCCTCACACTCTCAGGTGTTTATCTCACCCACACACGTGTTTCACTCGAGTTTTTGGTAATCACACAAGAGAGTTCCTCCCAAAGTTCTAAGAGAGCAAACAAGATCACCCAATGAGGAAATCCAAGTGAACACAAATGAGTAAGAGAGAGAGATAAGAGATTTCAAAGGGGAACCCGCCTTAACCACCTCAAAGGCCGGATTTCTCTTCGGCCAGCAGGCTTTCTCTTCCACCACCTCACCACAAACAATCAAACTTTGAATCCCTTTTTTTTTTTTTTTTTTTTAATCTTTTCTTTTTTTTTTTTTTTTTTTTTTTTTACAGCATAAACTTAGATCTTATTTTTTTTTTTTGTTATGGGGGTAATGAGGGGCCCGGGTTCAAGATAGGTAGATGAAGAAGTGTTTAGAAGAAATGGAGAGATGAGAAAGATGGATAGAAAAGAGTTACCGGAAGAGTGGCTCTGATACCACTTGATAGAACCTAAGTAAGGATCACTCTGCCGGTATGGATGATATGGACTCAGATCCGAGTGGATTGAGAACTAATGGATCGAAGGGTGACACTAAGGGTTGCGGAAGCCCAAAGATACTACCAGATGTTCGAAGGTTGCCGGATATGACGCACCGGTCCAACACAACGAGGTGTTTCACTCGGAGATAACCTCACCAAGCAAACTATGAATGTTCTTGAGACAAAGAACAATGAGAGAAAACTCAAAAGAGATAAAGGAAATCGATTGTGAATTTTATTCATGAGAGACTCACTTATTTATAATGTTTGTGAGTCAAAGAAACATAAAGGAAATTATTGGAAAAGACAACATTGAAAATGGAAATGTTGAAAACAAGACATAGAAAATGTGAACTTGGACCAAGACCAGTCAATGCACGGAAACTGATGAAGACTTGGCAAGGTTCATTGACTGTCCAGGTTCGTGATTCGTCCAGGTTCATCCTGTGATGATCAGGTCGTCCGCGGTAAGGAGAAGGACGGACGCAAGGCTGCCCGCATGGTTGATCAACGATGATCCATGAACGGATGAAGAGATAGCTCGACCCAAATCTTCAGAGAGCCTAAGTAACATCCCTTTGGAGAAGTTGGATGCATCGATCATCATAAAATCATCAAAGTGGTCGGACAAGTCGAGATCAGCCTGATCCGGGTGTGCGGTACGTCCCAAACGGGCCAGAAAAGAATGGCTAAGTCCGGAATCAGGTTCATCTCGATGATCATGGGTTCTGACTTGACTGTTGGCTCTAGAATGACGAATGGGTCGGGGAAGAACGCCTGTGGGTCGGCTGATTCGGTCATCAGGTCGTGAATCCATCCTTAGGTCGCGTCCGGGTGCACTCGGGTCGATCCGGTACACGGCTCTGTCCGTTGATCTGGTACGGCTGAACGGCTGAACCTCAGTTGGACTGATCTGATCGTCCTGAGTCGGCTCCAAGTCCTGGTCCAGGTCCTGGGTTCCATCAGATGTGTTCATGGGTTCCAATCTTAACCACATACTATATGGTTAAGCTTGAGGGGGAGTATTGACATAGGATATAAATAAATCAGAAAGAGAGAGGAGCTGGAGATACATGAAGTAGAAGCAGATCCGAGATTACTTGAAATACAAGTATATCCGTACAACACTTGCTGTGCAAGGTACCAATGCATAACCTAACGTGGAGTGAGAGGCAAGACAAGTCAGAGAACACCTTGGTCGACATCAGAGAAGGAGGAGACCGTTGGAGAGTGTAAGAGCCAAAGGAGAGTGTTTAAAATAAGCAAGGTCACATGATACACTTAAGGTGTAGCCGTTTGTGACCTGTCCCTCTCAACACTGCCTTGCCTTGATCAGAACACATTTGTTTATTGTTTTAAGTACTTGCATAGAATTGTTTAATACTTTCTGTATCCAGGCATCTTGCCTATATAATCTTGTAACCTCTCTCACATTAATCTTAAGGAAATAAATCCTTCTTTACTCTCTCTTTACTTTGCAACATCTCTCTCTCTCTCTCTCTCACGATTTCATCTCTCTCACTTGTTCTTCACTTGTTCATCATTTGTTCTTCATTTACTTACAAAGATATCCCACTTTCTATCCAGATGATTCCAGATTAGCCTGTTCGGACATATGGCAATATCTTCATGATTCTTATCAAACCAGGATGAACCAATATATTAAGAAGCTTGATTGGGAACCACTAATCAGTGAGAATAACCAGGAAGTTGAATAAATCTCATAGGAGTTGTGAGTAAGAAGATATCCCACTTTCTATCCAGATGATTCCAGATTAGCCTGTTCGGACAATGGCAATATCTTCATGATATTATCAAACCAGGATGAACCAATATATAAGAAGCTTGATTGGGAACCACTAATCAGTGGAGAATAACCAGGAAGTTGAAAAATCTCATATGAGTTGTGAGTAAGAAGATATCTCACTTTCTATCCAGATGATTCCAGATTAGCCTGTTCGGACATTATGCCATTATCTTCATGATTCTTATCAAACCAGGATGAACCACGATCTAAGAAGCTTTATTTGGAACCACTAATCAGTGGAGAATAACCAGGAAGTTGAATAAATCTCATAGGAGTTGTGAGTAAGAAGATATCCCACTTTCTATCCAGATGATTCCAGATTAGCCTGTTCGGACATATGGCAATATCTTCATGATTCTTATCAAACCAGGATGAACCACGATCTAAGAAGCTTTATTTGGAACCACTAATCAGTGGAGAATAACCAGGAAGTTGAATAAATCTCATAAGTGTTGTGAGCAAGAGATATCCCACCTTTTATCCAGATGATTCCAGATTAGCCTGTTCGGACATATGCCATTATCTTCATGATTCTTATCAAACCAGGATGACCACGATCTAAGAAGCTTTATTTGGAACCACTAATCAGTGGAGAATAACCAGGAAGTTGAATAAATCTCATAGGAGTTGTGAGTAAGAAGATATCCCACTTTCTATCCAGATGATTCCAGATTAGCCTGTTCGGACATATGCCATTATCTTCATGATTCTTATCAAACCAGGATGAACCACGATCTAAGAAGCTTTATTTGGAACCACTAATCAGTGGAGAATAACCAGGAAGTTGAATAAATCTCATAGGAGTTGTGAGGAAGAAGATATCCCACTTTCTATCCAGATGATTCCAGATTAGCCTGTTCGGACATATGGCAATATCTTCATGATTCTTATCAACCAGGATGAACCACGATCTAAGAAGCTTTATTTGGAACCACTAATCAGTGGAGAATAACCAGGAAGTTGAATAAATCTCATAAGTGTTGTGAGCAAGAAGATATCCCCTTCTATCCAGATGATTCCAGATTAGCCTGTTCGGACATATGCCAATTATCTTCATGATTCTTATCAAACCAGGATGAACCACGATCTAAGAAGCTTTATTTGGAACCACTAATCAGTGGAGAATAACCAGGAAGTTGAATAAATCTCATAGGAGTTGTGAGTAAGAAATATCCCACCTTCTATCCAGATGATTCCAGATTAGCCTGTTCGGACATATGGCAATATCTTCATGATTCTTATCAAACCAGGATGAACCACGATCTAATTTATTTGGAACCACTAATCAGTGGAGAATAACCAGGAAGTTGAATAAATCTCATAGTGTTGTGAGCAAGAAGATATCCCACCTTCTATCCAGATGATTCCAGATTAGCCTGTTCGGACATATGCCATTATCTTCATGATTCTTATCAAACCAGGATGAACCACGATCTAAGAAGCTTTATTTGGAACCACTAATCAGTGGAGAATAACCAGGAAGTTGAATAAATCTCATAGGAGTTGTGAGTAAGAAGATATCCCACTTTCTATCCAGATGATTCCAGATTAGCCTGTTCGGACATATGGCAATATCTTCATGATTCTTATCAAACCAGGATGAACCAATATATAAGAAGCTTGATTGGAACCACTAATCAGTGGAGAATAACCAGGAAGTTGAATAAATCTCATAGGAGTTGTGAGTAAGAAGATATCCCACTTTCTATCCAGATGATTCCAGATTAGCCTGTTCGGACATATGCCATTATCTTCATGATTCTTATCAAACCAGGATGAACCACGATCTAAGAAGCTTTATTTGGAACCACTAATCAGTGGAGAATAACCAGGAAGTTGAATAAATCTCATAAGTGTTGTGAGCAAGAAGATATCCCACCTTCTATCCAGATGATTCCAGATTAGCCTGTTCGGACATATGCCATTATCTTCATGATTCTTATCAAACCAGGATGAACCACGATCTAAGAAGCTTTATTTGGAACCACTAATCAGTGGAGAATAACCAGGAAGTTGAATAAATCTCATAAGTGTTGTGAGCAAGAAGATATCCCACCTTCTATCCAGATGATTCCAGATTAGCCTGTTCGGACATATGCCATTATCTTCATGATTCTTATCAAACCAGGATGAACCACGATCTAAGAAGCTTTATTTGGAACCACTAATCAGTGGAGAATAACCAGGAAGTTGAATAAATCTCATAGGAGTTGTGAGTAAGAAGATATCCCACTTTCTATCCAGATGATTCCAGATTAGCCTGTTCGGACATATGGCAATATCTTCATGATTCTTATCAAACCAGGATGAACCACGATCTAAGAAGCTTTATTTGGAACCACTAATCAGTGGAGAATAACCAGGAAGTTGAATAAATCTCATAAGTGTTGTGAGCAAGAAGATATCCCACCTTCTATCCAGATGATTCCAGATTAGCCTGTTCGGACATATGCCATTATCTTCATGATTCTTATCAAACCAGGATGAACCACGATCTAAGAAGCTTATTTGGAACCACTAATCAGTGGAGAATAACCAGGAAGTTGAATAAATCTCATAGGAGTTGTGAGTAAGAAGATATCCCACTTTCTATCCAGATGATTCCAGATTAGCCTGTTCGGACATATGGCAATATCTTCATGATTCTTATCAAACCAGGATGAACCACGATCTAAGAAGCTTTATTTGGAACCACTAATCAGTGGAGAATAACCAGGAAGTTGAATAAATCTCATAGGAGTTGTGAGTAGAAGATATCCCACTTTCTATCCAGATGATTCCAGATTAGCCTGTTCGGACATATGCCATTATCTTCATGATTCTTATCAAACCAGGATGAACCACGATCTAAGAAGCTTTATTTGGAACCACTAATCAGTGGAGAATAACCAGAAGTTGAATAAATCTCATAAGTGTTGTGAGCAAGAAGATATCCCACCTTCTATCCAGATGATTCCAGATTAGCCTGTTCGGACATATGCCATTTCTTCATGATTCTTATCAAACCAGGATGAACCACGATCTAAGAAGCTTTATTTGGAACCACTAATCAGTGGAGAATAACCAGGAAGTTGAATAAATCTCATAAGTGTGTGAGCAAGAAGATATCCCACTTTCTATCCAGATGATTCCAGATTAGCCTGTTCGGACATATGCCATATCTTCATGATTCTTATCAAACCAGGATGAACCACGATCTAAGAAGCTTTATTTGGAACCACTAATCAGTGGAGAATAACCAGGAAGTTGAATAAATCTCATAGGAGTTGTGAGTAAGAGATATCCCACCTTCTATCCAGATGATTCCAGATTAGCCTGTTCGGACATATGGCAATATCTTCATGATTCTTATCAAACCAGGATGAACCACGATCTAAGAAGCTTTATTTGGAACCACTAATCAGTGGAGAATAACCAGGAAGTTGAATAAATCTCATAAGTGTTGTGAGCAAGAAGATATCCCACCTTTCTATCCAGATGATTCCAGATTAGCCTGTTCGGACATATGCCATTATCTTCATGATTCTTATCAAACCAGGATGAACCACGATCTAAGAAGCTTTATTTGGAACCACTAATCAGTGGAGAATAACCAGGAAGTTGAATAAATCTCATAGGAGTTGTGAGTAAGAAGATATCCCACTTTCTATCCAGATGATTCCAGATTAGCCTGTTCGGACATATGGCAATATCTTCATGATTCTTATCAAACCAGGATGAACCAATATCTAAGAAGCTTTATTTGGAACCACTAATCAGTGGAGAATAACCAGGAAGTTGAATAAATCTCATAGGAGTTGTGAGTAAGAAGATATCCCACTTTCTATCCAGATGATTCCAGATTAGCCTGTTCGGACATATGCCAATTCTTCATGATTCTTATCAAACCAGGATGAACCACGATCTAAGAAGCTTATTTGGAACCACTAATCAGTGGAGAATAACCAGGAAGTTGAATAAATCTCATAGTGTTGTGGAGCAAGAAGATATCCCACCTTCTATCCAGATGATTCCAGATTAGCCTGTTCGGACATATGCCATTTCTTCATGATTCTTATCAAACCAGGATGAACCCGATCTAAGAAGCTTTATTTGGAACCACTAATCAGTGGAGAATAACCAGGAAGTTGAATAAATCTCATAGTGTTGTGAGCAAGAAGATATCCCACCTTCTATCCAGATGATTCCAGATTAGCCTGTTCGGACATATGCCATTATCTTCATGATTCTTATCAAACCAGGATGAACACGATCTAAGAAGCTTTATTTGGAACCACTAATCAGTGGAGAATAACCAGGAAGTTGAATAAATCTCATAGGAGTTGTGAGTAAGAAGATATCCCACCTTCTATCCAGATGATTCCAGATTAGCCTGTTCGGACATGGCAATATCTTCATGATTCTTATCAAACCAGGATGAACCACGATCTAAGAAGCTTTATTTGGAACCACTAATCAGTGGAGAATAACCAGGAAGTTGAATAAATCTCATAAGTGTTGTGAGCAAGAAGATATCCCACCTTCTATCCAGATGATTCCAGATTAGCCTGTTCGGACATATGCCATTATCTTCATGATTCTTATCAAACCAGGATGAACCACGATCTAAGAAGCTTTATTTGGAACCACTAATCAGTGGGAATAACCAGGAAGTTGAATAAATCTCATAGGAGTTGTGAGTAAGAAGATATCCCACTTTCTATCCAGATGATTCCAGATTAGCCTGTTCGGACATATGGCAATATCTTCATGATTCTTATCAAACCAGGATGACCCACGATCTAAGAAGCTTTATTTGGAACCACTAATCAGTGGGGAATAACCAGGAAGTTGAATAAATCTCATAGGATTGTGAGTAAGAAGATATACCCCTTTCTATTAGGATGGATTCCAGATTAGCCTGTTCGGGACATTATGCCATTATTCTTCATGAT
>NW_026615716.1:0-41616 GCF_000801105.2 Raphanus sativus
TTCCAGATTAGCCTGTTCGGACATATGGCAATATCTTCATGATTCTTATTCAAACCCAGGATGAACCACGATTCTAAGAAGCTTTATTTGGAACCACTAATCAGTGGAGAATAACCAGGAAGTTGAATAAATCTCATAGGAGTTGTGAGTAAGAAGATATCCCACTTTCTATCCAGATGATTTCCAGATTAGCCTGTTCGGACATATGGCAATATCTTCATGATTCTTATCAAACCAGGATGAACCACGATCTAAGAAGCTTTATTTGGAACCACTAATCAGTGGGAAATACAACAGGAAGTTGAATAAATCTCATAGGAGTTTGTGAGTAAGAAGATATCCCACTTTTATATCCAGATGATTCCCAGATTTAGCCTTTTCGGACATATGGCAATATCTTCATGATTCTTTATCAAAACCAGATGAACCACGATCTAAGAAGCTTTATTGGAACCACTAAATCAGTGGAGAATAACCAGGAAGTAATAAATCTCATAGGAGTTGTGACATAAGAAGATATCCCACTTTCTATCCAGATGATTCCAGATTAGCCTGTTCGGACATATGGCAATATCTTCATGATTCTTATCAAACCAGGATGAACCACGATCTAAGAAGCTTTATTTGGAACCACTAATCAGTGGAGAATAACCAGGAAGTTGAATAAATCTCATAGGAGTTGTGAGTAAGAAATATCCCACTTTCTATCCAGATGATTCCAGATTAGCCTGTTCGGACATATGGCAACTTCTTCATGATTCTTATCAAACCAGGATGAACCACGATCTAAGAAGCTTTTTTGGAAACACTAATCAGTGGAGAATAACCAGGAAGTTTGAATAAATCTCATAGGAGTTGTGAGTAAGAAGATATCCCACTTCTATCCAGATGATTCCAGATTAGCCTGTTCGGACATATGGCAATATCTTCATGATTCTTATCAAACCAGGATGAACCACGATCATAAGAAGCTTTATTTGGAACCACTAATCAGTGGAGAATAACCAGGAAGTTGATAAATCTCATAGGAGTTGTGAGTAAGAAGATATCCCACTTTCTATCCAGATGATTCCAGATTAGCCTGTTCGGACATATGGCAATATCTTCATGATTCTTATCAAACCAGGATGAACCACGATCTAAGAAGCTTTATTTGGAACCACTAATCAGTGGAGAATAAACCAGAAAGTTGAATAAATCTCATAGGAGTTGTGAGTCAGAAGATATCCCACTTTCTATCCAGATGATTCCAGATTAGCCTGTTCGGACATATGGCAATATCTTCATGATTCTTATCAAACCAGGATGAACCACGATCTAAGAAGGCTTTATTTTGGAACCACTAATCATTGGAGAATAACCAGGAAGTTAAATAAATCTCATAAGTGTTGTGAGTAAGAAGATATCCCACTTTCTATCCAGATGATTCCAGATTAGCCTGTTCGGACATATGGCAATATCTTCATGGATTCTTATCAAACCAGGATGAACCACGATCTAAGAAGCTTTTATTTGGAACACTAATCAGTGGAGAATAACCAGGAAGTTGAAATAATCTCATAGGAGTTGTGAGTAAGAAGATATCCCACTTTCTATCCAGAGATGATCCAATTAGCCTGTTCGGACATATGGCATATCCTTCATGATTCTTATCAAACCAGGATGAACCACGATCTAAGAAGCTTTATTTGGAACCACTATTCAGTGGAGAATAACCAGGAAGTTGAATAAATCTCATGGAGTTGTGAGTAAGAAGATATCCCACCTTCCTATCCAGATGATTCCAGATTGGCCTGTTCGGACATATGGCCAATATCTTCATGATTTCTTATCAAACCAGGATGAACCACGATCTTAAGAAGCTTTATTTGGAACCACTAATCAGTGGAGAATAACCAGGAAGTTGAATAAAATCTATAGGAGTTGTGAGTAAGAAGATATCCACTTTCTATCCAGATGATTCCAGATTAGCCTGTTCGGACATATGGCAAATATCTTCATGATTCTTATCAAACCAGGATGAACCACGATCTAAGAAGCTTTATTTGGAACCACTAATCAGTGGAGAATAACCAGGAAGTTGAATAAATCTCAATAGAGTTGTGAGTAAGAAGAATATCCCACTTTCTATCCAGATGATTCCAGATTAGCCTGTTCGGACATATGGCAATATCTTCATGATTCTTATCAAACCAGGAGAACCACGATCTAAGAAGCTTTATTTGGAACCACTAATCAGTGGAGAATAACCAGGAAGTTGAATAAATCTCATAGGAGTTGTGAGTAAGAAGATATCCCACTTTCTATCCAGATGATTCCAGATTAGCCTGTTCGGACAATATGTCAATATCTTCATGATTCTTATCAAACCAGGATGAACCACGATCTAAGAAGCTTTATTTGGAACACCTAATCAGTGGAGAATAACCAGGAAGTTGAATAAATCTTACAGGAGTTGTTAGTAAGAAGATATCTCACTTTCTATCCAGATGATTCCAGATTAGCCTGTTCGGACATATGGCAATATCTTCATGATTCTTATCAAACGGATGACCACGATCTAAGAAGCTTTATTTGGAACCACTAATCAGTGGAGTAACCAGGAAGTTGAATAAATCTCATAGGAGTTGTGATAAAGAAGATATCCCACTTTCTATCCAGATGATTCCAGATTAGCCTGTTCGGACATAAGGCAATATCTTCATGATTCTTATCAACCCAGGATGAAACCACGATCTAAGAAGCTTTATTTGGAACCACTAATCAGTGGAGAATAACCAGGAAGTTGAATAAATCTCATAGGAGTTGTGAGTAAGAAGATATCCCACTTTCTATCCAGATGATTCAAGATTGGGCTGTTCGGACATATGCAAATATCTTCATGATTCTTATCAAACCAGGATGAACCACGATCTAAGAAGCTTTATTTGGAACCACTAATCAGTGGAGAATAACCAGGAAGTTGAATAAATCTCATAGGAGTTGTGAGTAAGAAGATATCCCACTTTCTATCCAGATGATTCCAGATTGGGCTGTTCGGACATATGGCAATATCTTCATGATTCTTATCAAACCAGGATGAACCACGATCTAAGAAGCTTTATTTGGAACCACTAATCAGTGGAGAATAACCAGGAAGTTGAATAAATCTCATAGGAGTTTTGAGTAAGAAATATCCCACTTTCTATCCAGATGATTCCAGATTAGCCTGTTCGGACATATGGCAATATCTTCATGATTCTTATCAAACCAGGATGAAACCACGATCTAAGAAGCTTTATTTGGAACCACTAATCAGTGGAGAATAACCAGGAAGTGAATAAATCTCATAGGAGTTGTGAGTAAGAAGATATCCCACTTTCTATCCAGATGATTCCAGATTGGCCTGTTCGGACATATGGCAATATCTTCATGATTCTTATCAAACCAGGATGAACCACGATCTAAGAAGCTTTATTTGGAACCACTAATCAGTGGAGAATAACCAGGAAGTTGAATAAATCTCATAGGAGTTGTGAGTAAGAAGATATCCCACTTTCTATCCAGATGATTCCAGATTAGCCTGTTCGGACATATGGCAATATCTTCATGATTCTTATCAAACCAGGATGAACCACGATCTAAGAAGCTTTATTTGGAACCACTAATCAGTGGAGAATAACCAGGAAGTTGAATAAATCTCATAGGAGTTGTGAGTAAGAAGATATCCCACTTTCTATCCAGATGATTCCAGATTAGCCTGTTCGGACATATGTCAATATCTTCATGATTCTTATCAAACCAGGATGAACCACGATATAAGAAGCTTTATTTGGGAACCACTAATCAGTGGAGAATAACCAGGAAGTTGAATAAATTCATAGGAGTTGTGAGTAAGAAGATATCCCACTTTCTATCCAGATGATTCCAGATTAGCCTGTTCGGACATATGGCAATATCTTCATGATTCTTATCAAACCAGGATGAACCACGATCTAAGAAGCTATTTGGAACCACTAATCAGTGGAGAATAACCAGGAAGTTGAATAAATCTCATAGGAGTTGTGATAAGAAGATATCCCACTTTCTATCCAGATGATTCCAGATTAGCCTGTTCGGACATATGGCAATATCTTCATGATTCTTATCAAACCAGGATGAACCACGATCTAAGAAGCTTTATTGGAACCACTAATCAGTGGAAAATAACCAGGAAGTTGAATAAATCTCATAGGATTGTGAGTAAGAAGATATCCCACTTTCTTCTATCCAGATGATTCAGATTAGCCTGTTCGGACATATGGCAATATCTTCATGATTCTTATCAAACCAGGATGAACCACGATATAAGAAGCTTTATTTGGAACCACTCATCAGTGGAGAATAACCCAGGAAGTTTGAATAAATGATGCCAACCAAGCCTAGACTTGCTGAAGGATTGGCGACAGATGAGCTGAACCAGCTCACTGATACTGATGAGGAGACAAGTGAGCTAAACCAGCTGAGTGAGACTGAGGAGAAGCAGGATGAGCTGAACACTGATGGGGAGCTGAACACTGATTGCAAGATGGACCGAGACCCATTCTCCTTTCCTAGTGGCCAATCACTCGATCACAAACCAGGAAATTGAAGGAAGCAATTGTTGGTGGTTTTTGCTTCAAACCAAACTCGAATTCAATCAAAGATCAAGACCAAATCGAAGTCAAGATATTCAACTATTCAGTCTTTAGTCTTGCCTAAGTTTTCTACAAGTTTTAAGTATGAGTTTATGTTTTCAATAAGTCAAAAACGTGTTCTTTGTTCTACATAAACCCTATGTCGATTTCTAATAAGATTCATTCACTCTTTTTATCAAAAATCTCTAAAACTGTGAATCCTTTGTTCATCTTTGAACATTGTTTGCTTAGGAGTAAAATCCTCTGCTTTTTGCTTGTTGATCACGTCCGAGCGGTGCCCTGCTCGATCACAAGCACATCGAACAAGTGTTTGATCTCCCATCGATCTCACACTGAAGTATCATCAACCATCTCTACCTTCATCCATAAACCATCTCCCATCTATCCTCATTATCCATAGAAACCATTGTTCTATCCATCCCAACGAACCATAAACCAAATCACCCTCAAGGATCATAAAAAAGGGAATCAAAACCAAGTAGGGTTTCATTAAGTGGTATCAGAGCAGATTTGAGGGCTACTGATTGGGGTTTGTTCTCGATTTCTTTCTTCTCTTTTGGGAACCTTATTTGATTCATCAATACTCTCTATACTCTTCTCTGTCTATCTAAAAGTGCGAGGGGGCCGACCAGATAAAAATATAATAAGATCAAAGTATCTAAGGCTGAAGAGAAATCCAGCCAGACTGAAGAGAAATCCAGTCTCTGGTGGTAAAGCTCCTTGCGATCTAAATCTCTTAATACTGTCTATCTTTCTTCTTTTGGGGTAGGGGATTTGTTCTGAAAGTTTGAACCTTGATCACTGCTGAGCTATTGGATTCACAGAGTTTGTTCACTACCAACACTTGAAAGAAACACTTGAGAGAAAACACCTGTGAGGCTTCGGCTATCTATACTTGTCTACTTACTTTTCTTGTTGAGTTTCTTAACAGGAAGCCATGTCTGAAAGTGACCAGGAACGAGAGGGGAGACCAGCAGCTAGACTAGATAAAACTCAAATGGAAGCTTTGATAGCTACTCTTATGAACGAGATGGATAAAAAACTTGAATTTGCTGGGATTACCCGTTCTACTAATGATGTTTGGGTAATACTTCACAGGTTAGGAGAGCAGCTAGAGAGAAGAGGAGAGGAAAGCGACCTGCAGTAGCTAATGATCTAGACTCCTCCTCTGGTCGTAGCACGGATGAAGATCGATCAGAAAGATCCATCAGGACAGGACGAGCAGCTTCTCAAACCAGGTCAGACCGTGCAATGTCTCAAAATAGACATACCACCCGTCGAGCACCAAGAGACAGACCTGATGACCGTCTTGGAAACCTTAAGCTCCGGATACCTGTCTTTGGAGGCACTAGCAACCCTGATGACTATCTTGATTGGGAGAAGAAGATTGAATTGGTGTTTGACTGCCAAGATTATTCGGAGAAGAAGAAGGTAAGGCTTGCTGTAACTGAGTTCAATGGTTATGCCTTGCATTGGTGGGATCAGATTGTTACTACAAGAAGGAGGACTGGAGAAGCACAAGTTGCATCCTGGTATGAACTCAAGACTCTTATGAAGAAACGTTTTGTGCCAAGTTATTATGGGAAAGAGGTGCATCAAAAACTCAGGAGACTTACCCAAGGCACGAGGGGAGTAGAAGAATACTATCAAGAGATGGAAACTCTTATGCTTAAGGGTGGAGTAGCTGAATCAGCTGAGGCTACTATGGCACGTTTCCAGGCTGGGTTGAGCAGAGACATTCAGGATCGCATAGAGTTGTATGAGTATGAGGATATCTTTGAGTTGTTACACAAGTCCATCCTTATAGAACAACAGCTAAAGAGGAAGAACCCAACCAAGGGCTCCTATGGCAACAACTACAAGCCGACCACTACCAAAGAAGAGAAACCATGGATGAAGAAGGAAGATCTCAAGGGAAGTCAGCAGGATGATAAGGGAAAATCAACCACCACGAGATCCAGAGATGTGAAGTGTTTCAAGTGCCATGGCATTGGGCATTATGCCAATGAGTGTACTAACAAGAAAGTCATGATCCTCTTAGACAATGGTGAAATCGTTTCAGAAGAAGAACCAGCTGTTGCATCAGAGGAAGAACAGATTGATTATCCAGTTAACGGACAGCTTCTGGTTGCAAGAAGATCTCTTCAAGTCCAGTTCAAACCAGAGGAGACTGATCAAAGAGAAAATCTCTTCCACACTCGCTGCACAGTCTATGACAAGGTCTGTAGTTTGGTTATTGATGGTGGGAGTTGTACCAACGTTGCAAGTGAGGCGCTTGTGGAAAAGCTTGGGTTGAAGACTGGAAAGCATCCTAGGCCGTATCTACTTCAGTGGTTGAATGATCAAGGGGAACTGAAGGTGACTGAGCAAGTAATGGTCCCTATTACTATTGGGAGGTACCAAGATGAGATTGTTTGTGATGTCCTACCTATGGACACAAGTCACATCCTGCTCCAGGCCATATGACAAAAAGGTGATTCATGATGGCTTTACTAATCGCCACTCATTCACTCACAGAGACAAGAAGATTGTTCTTGCTCCTCTCTCACCACAAGAAGTACACACATGATCAAGTCCAACTCAAACTTAGGAGGAAAGAAGACAAGGACAAGGTACCAGCATCAGAGAAACAAACAAAAGGTATTCTTCTAAGTGCTAAATCTAGTGATCTCCGGAAAGCAGCACACTTGAACCAATCTATGATCTTGTTTGTTTTTAAGGGAGCTTTACTAACTTTTTCTGACATTGCACCGGAGTTACCGAGTGATTTTGAGTTCATATTACAGGACTATGGAGATGTGTTTCCAGAAGAGAGTCCAAGTGGTTTGCCTCCACTCCGAGGGATTGAACACCAGATAGACTTAGTTCCAGGAGCCTCCTTGCCCAACAGGCCTGCTTACCGAACTAACCCTGATGAAACTAAAGAGCTGCAAAGACAAGTTGATGAGCTGATGGAGAAGGGTCACATCCGAGAGAGTATGAGCCCATGTGCAGTACCTGTGTTGTTGGTGCCAAAGAAAGATGGAAGCTGGCGCATGTGTGTGGACTGCAGAGCCATCAACAACATCACGGTAAAGTATAGACATCCTATCCCTAGACTTGACGACATGCTTGATGAACTTCATGGTTCTTGCATCTTTTCTAAAGTAGATTTGAAAAGTGGATATCATCAGATTAGGATGAAAGAAGGTGATGAATGGAAGACTGCCTTTAAAACAAAACATGGCTTGTATGAATGGCTTGTTATGCCTTTTGGCTTAACCAATGCACCTAGCACTTTTATGAGACTAATGAATCATGTTTTGAGAGCTTTCATAGGTCGCTTTGTAGTAGTTTACTTCGATGATATTCTGATCTATAGCAAAAGCTTGACTGAACATGTTGATCATGTGAAATCTGTTCTAGAAGTGCTTAGGAAGGAGTCTCTGTTTGCTAACTTTAAAAAGTGTATTTTGGAACAGATCACCTTGTGTTTTTAGGTTTTGTTGTTTCAGCACAAGGAATCAGAGTTGACGAGGAGAAGGTGAAAGCAATAAAAGAATGGCCTATTCCAACCAGTGTAAGTGAGGTGAGGAGTTTTCATGGGTTGGCTGGATTCTACAGGCGTTTTGTTAGGGATTTCAGCACCATTGCTGCCCCTCTCACTGAGATTATCAAGAAAAATGTGGGATTCCAGTGGAGGAAAGAACAAGAAGAGGCATTCCAAACTTTGAAAGGGAAGTTGACCAATGCACCTTTGTTAGCTCTTCCTGATTTTTCTAAGACTTTTGAAATCGAGTGTGATGCTTCTGGTGTAGGTATTGGAGCTGTTTTGATGCAGGAGAAGAAACCAATTGCTTACTTCAGTGAGAAATTAGGAGGAGCCATGCTGAATTATCCTACTTATGATAAGGAACTCTATGCACTCATCCGAGCTCTAGAAACTTGGCAGCACTACCTTTGGCCAAAAGAATTTGTGATCCACACTGATCATGAGTCTCTCAAACACTTGAAAGGACAGCACAAGCTCAACAAAAGGCACGCAAGATGGGTAGAGTTCCTTGAAACCTTTCCTTATGTTATTCACTTCAAACAAGGTAAGGAAACATTGTTGCTGATGCTTTGTCTAGAAGATACACTTTGTTTTCATCCATGGAAGCTAAGTTGTTAGGTTTTGAGCAGATTAAGTCTTACTATGTTGATGATTCTGACTTCGGAGATATTTTTAGAGAGTGTGAAACACATCCAAGTGGAGATTACTATCAAACTGATGGTTTCTTGTTCTTTAAAAATCGTTTGTGTCTTCCTAATAGTTCTTTGAGAGAAATGTATGTCAGGGAAGCTCATGGAGGAGGACTCATGGGACATTTTGGAGTTGCAAAGACTTATAGCACCTTGAAAGAACACTTCTACTGGCCAAGCATGAAGAAAGATGTAGAGAAGATCTGCAACAAGTGTGTTGTTTGCATCCAAGCCAAAACCAAAGCACGACCACAAGGTTTGTATACTCCTCTTCCTATTCCTAGTGCACCTTGGGTTGACATATCTATGGACTTTGTTCTTGGATTGCCTAGGACTAGAAAGGGTCGAGACTCCATCTTTGTTGTAGTGGATAGGTTTTCCAAAATGGCTCATTTCATACCTGGTCATCAAACTGACAATGCTGTGAAAGTTGCTGAATTGTTCTTTAGAGAAGTAGTACGTTTGCATGGCATGCCTAGAACCATTGTGTCTGATAGGGATACTAAATTCTTGAGCCACTTCTGGAAAACTTTGTGGTCTAAGTTAGGCACCAAGCTTTTGTTTTCTACTACTTGCCATCCTCAAACTGATGGGCAAACTGAAGTAGTTAATAGATCCTTGTCTACTATCTTGCGAACTGTTGTTAAAAAGAACCTTAAGTCTTGGGAGGATTGTTTACCTCATGTTGAGTTTGCATACAACCATTCTGTTCATAGAGCTACTAAGTTTTCTCCTTTCCAGGTTGTGTATGGTTTTAATCCTCTAACTCCTTTGGATCTATTTCCTTTACCTCTTTGTGAACAAGCTAACCTTGATGGCATTGCCAAGGCCGAGTATGTTGTTTCTTTGCATGAACAGGTTAAGAAGAACATAGAAGAGAGGACCAAGGAGTATGAGAAACACGCCAACAAAGGCAGACGTGAACTAGTCTTGGAACCAGGAGATTTGGTGTGGGTACATTTGAGGAAAGAAAGGTTTCCTGCTGAAAGAAAGTCCAAGCTCATGCCAAGAACAGATGGACCTTTCCGAGTTCTCAAAAGGATAAATAATAATGCTTATCAGATTGATCTTCAAGATAAGTACACTGTGAGCTCTACCTTCAATGTTGCTGATTTGATTCCTTATATTGCAGATGGTTCGGATTTGAGGTCAAATCCTTTCAAAGGAGGAGGGCATGATGCAACCAAGCCTAGACTTGCTGAAGGATTGGCGACAGATGAGCTGAACCAGCTCACTGATACTGATGAGGAGACAAGTGAGCTAAACCAGCTGAGTGAGACTGAGGAGAAGCAGGATGAGCTGAACACTGATGGGGAGCTGAACACTGATTGCAAGATGGACCGAGACCCATTCTCCTTTCCTAGTGGGCCAATCACTCGATCACAAACCAGGAAATTGAAGGAAGCAATTGTTGGTTTGGTTTGCTTCAAACCAAACTCGAATTCAATCAAAGATCAAGACCAAATCGAAGTCAAGATATTCAACTATTCAGTCTTTAGTCTTGCCTAAGTTTTCTACAAGTTTTAAGTATGAGTTTATGTTTTCAATAAGTCAAAAACGTGTTCTTTGTTCTACATAAACCCTATGTCGATTTCTAATAAGATTCATTCACTCTTTTTATCAAAAATCTCTAAAACTGTGAATCCTTTGTTCATCTTTGAACATTGTTTGCTTAGGAGTAAAATCCTCTGCTTTTTGCTTGTTGATCACGTCCGAGCGGTGCCCTGCTCGATCACAAGCACATCGAACAAGTGTTTGATCTCCCATCGATCTCACACTGAAGTATCATCAACCATCTCTACCTTCATCCATAAACCATCTCCCATCTATCCTCATTATCCATAGAAACCATTGTTCTATCCATCCCAACGAACCCATAAACCAAATCACCCTCAAGGATCATAAAAAAGGGAATCAAAACCAAGTAGGGTTTCATTAATAAATCTGTAGGAGTTTTGAGTAAGATAATATCCCACTTCCTATCCAGATGATTCCAGATTAGCCTGTTCGGACATATGGCAATATATCATGATTCTTATCAAACCAGGATGAACCACGATCTAAGAAGCTTTATTTGGAACCACTAATCAGTGGAGAATAACCAGGAAGTTGAATAAATCTCATAGGAGTTGTGAGTAAGAAGATATCCCACTTTCTATCCAGATGATTCCAGATTGGCCTGTTCGGACATATGGCAATATCTTCATGATTCTTATCAAACCAGGATGAACCACGATCTAAGAAGCTTTATTTGGAACCACTAATCAGTGGAGAATAACCAGGAAGTTGAATAAATCTCATAGGAGTTGTGAGTAAGAAGATATCCCACTTTCTATCCAGATGATTCCAGATTAGTCTGTTCGGACATATGGCAATATCTTCATGATTCTTATCAAACCATGATGAACCACGATCTAAGAAGCTTTATTTGGAACCACTAATCAGTGGAGAATAACCAGGAAGTTGAATAAATCTCATAGGATTTGTGAGTAACAAGATATCCCACTTTCTATCCAGATGATTCCAGATTAGCCTGTTCGGACATATGGCAATATCTTCATGATTCTTATCAAACCAAGATGAACCTATTGACAAAGGAAATAAATAGATAAGAGAAAGAGTGTCACACAAGTCACCAACACCTAACCTAGCTTGCCTTGGGAGTCAAGTGTGTTTAAACTCGCCAAAGACAAAGAAGAAGAAGCATATGGCCGTTGGAGATATTTGTGTGTCAAAGAGTCAATATAAAAAGGATTGTCACATGTTCCAAATCTGATCAGACCGTTTGGGACATGTCACTCTCATCCTTGGATTACAGCAGATTTGTTTATTCATTTCATTAGTTTATTAGTTCATTAGTTTATTAGTTTCTGAAGTAAGGCAACTTGCCAAGCTTACTCTTTAAATACTTGTAACATGTTGCACATTCAATCTAAGGGAAATAGTTCTCTCTTCTTTACTCTCTCTCTCACAAATCGTCACTCTCTCTCTCTCTCTCTCTCTCTCTCTCACTTGTTCTTGTGTTCTTCACTCTGTTCTTTGATTTCTAACATGGTATCAGAGCTATAAGCTCTTGAGAACCTATTTCACTTCCGCAAATCTCTCTATTTTATCTCTGTCTTTCTATTCAGCAATTTATTTTCTCATTTCTCTCTTCAGATTTCTTTTATCCAGTGGATAATAAATCTGTGTTCTTGAGTGTTCTTGAGTGTTCTTGAATTCTTTTGGTTGTGCTCACTCTTCTCTGTCCCTACTTATATTTCTTTGAGAGTTTATCTTGTTTAAAAACTTGAGCTCTCTCAGTTACAGAGTTGATTTATCTCAAAACCAGACTTGAAAATTCAAATCTAGTTTGGCGCCAATCATAGAAGATGGAGAGCTACCACCATGTGAAGATTCCAGTCACACTCAAGGGACCAGGAAACTACATTACATGGTCTAGGATGACCATGACAGCCCTTGGAGGAAGAGGACTTTGGCAGCATGTGACTTCAAGCTCAGCACCAAAGCAAATCACCCACGGAGAAGATGGCAAGGAGATTGTAGTGGTAGATGAAGGCAAATGGGCTCAGGAAGATCTCATGGTGCTGTCTATCTTGCATAGCTCTCTTGATGGTCCACTTATGGACACTTACTGTCACTGCACAACTTCAAAACAGTTGTGGGATACTTTGCAAAAGGTTTATGGCAACACTTCAAACCTCACCAGAATCTATGAAGTGAAGAGAGCCATCAACAATCTGCAGCAAGAAGAAGGAGACTTCACCAAGCATCTTGGGAAGTACAGCCAGCTATGGTCTGAGTTAGAGATGCTAAGGCCGAGCACCAATGACCCTGAGGCACTTGAAGCTAGGCGTGAGCAAGACAAAGTCTTTGGACTACTTCTCACACTCAGTCCAAGCTTCACTGATGTGGTTAGGCACATACTAAGAGACAAGGAGCTTCCAAGCTATGATGAAGTGTGTGCTCAACTACAAAAGGAGATAGGCTCAGATGGACTCTTTGGTGGTGGGAAAGGAGAGTTATCTATGGTACACAAGGCTGAGAAGATGGAGAGTGCAGCAGCTAACAAGGCTTACTATAAACCAAGAGGAGGAGGAGATAAGGCAGTATCTTGTGAGCACTGCAAGAAGAGTGGACACTCCAAGACCAACTGCTGGATCCTCCACCCTCATCTCAGGCCTGTCTCAGCTAACAAGTACAGCCAGGCCAGAGCACATGAAGCAAGAGCCCAAGAGCATTCAGCATCAAACTCCATGCGCATAGGAGATGATGGGAGAGCCTTGGTCTCTACAGCACATACTGGTGGTTCCACCTCTCACGCCATGTCTCAGCCATCTCATGATGATGCATTCATCAGGAAGTCAGACATTGAGGCCTTGATCAAAGCCCTCAATGCAAATTATGGTAACCAAAGTATTAATGCTTTAAATTCTATACACAATGCTTCTCACACTGCTAGGCCTTTAATCATTGATTCAGGAGCTTCTCACCATATGATTAAGGATGCTAGACTGATTAGTGATATTAAACCTGCTCTAGGTAGTGTTTGTTAAGTTGAGGCAATAAGAGTTGAGTGTGAAGGATGAAATGAGGAGATTAAGTTGGAAAGATGTTTAGAAGTGAGTTTGAGAAGAGTGTGTACGGACTGTACGGACTTGTACGGACATGTACGGACCATCTCAACTCAAACCACTTTTAAACATCATTTGGAGACAATTTGGATTGTGCAAAGTCTGGGCACAAAAGTTACCTCAGTGAAAATAAGTTACCGTGTGGTAACTATTTGAACTAAGGTAAACTGTCTATGAGAAGAGATGAAGAGTGAAGAACAAGTTACAAAGACTTGTGATCAAGGAGAGGGTTTAGTGTGATCGAGCTTGTGACCGTTTATGGATAGGGTCACTATGCTAGATAAGGTTACTATGCAGCAAGACAGGCTGGACCAAGCTGGATACGCGAAGTGAACCTGGTCCAAGCATTTCAAAGAGAGCGCTCCTCCCCTTGAATAGTCTTTGAGTCTTAACCACTCATTTGTCTTAACCTAGCTTACTCTCGCTTCCTATATATTGTAAACTCTTCTCATAAATCAAACTAAGCATTTCGATACACAAACTCTGCCTCCTAAACTCTCTCGTTCTCTTAAACTCTGTTCTAAGCATTTGATCTCTCAAACTCTCACATAAACACCTTAAACACTTATAAATGTCTAAAAATAATATGGTATCAGAGCCTGGTTAGAAGGATCTCGGTTCGCAGTTGAAGATTCAAAGCTAAAGCTTTGAAGATCTTCTCGGTGTTTGTGGTGTTCCTGGCGGTTTGAAGCTCAAGCTTGTTTCTTTGTGGTTCGTGGTAGCTGTGAAGACTCAAGCTAGATTCGTTGATATTTTTGGCGGTTCATTCAAACTTTGAAGATTCAAACTTGGGTTTTGGCGGTTCGAGTTAGTTCTTTGAAGAAAGCTTGTTCCTTTTGTGATTCCGTGAAGATTTGAAGCTTGGTTGCGGTTCGTTGATACTTTTGGCGGTTCATTCAAACTTGAAAGATTCAAACTTGGGGTTTCGGCGGTTCAAGCTGGTTCTTTGAAGAAAGCTTGTTCCTTTTGTGGTTCCGTGAAGATTTGAAGCTTGTTTGTGGTTCGTGAAGCAAAGAGTGTTACTTGTTATTTGTTGTGTGAAAGCTGAAGGCTTGGTTGAGTTTCTTAGCTATGGATAGTGGAGGAAGCTCAAAGATGAAGGTTGCGGTTTGTTTCAAGGGAAACAACTACTTGGTGTGGTCTCGGATGGTGAAGACTGCTGTGGGAATGAAAGGCTTGTGGAAGCACATCACTGTAGGTGAAGCTCCAAAGCTCATCACTCAAGGAGAAGATGAAGGCGAAGCGGCTCAAGAGGCATTTGAGAAATGGGAACAAGAAGACATGCAAGTGCTGTCAGTTCTTCAAAACTCACTTGACCCGGCAATTCTCGATGCTTATAGCTACTGCGAGTCAGCTAAAGAACTATGGGACACCTTGAAGAAGGTGTATGGAAACACCTCAAACCTGAGCAGAGTGTTTGAGGTCAAGCACGCATTGAACCACCTGGTTCAAGAAGACATGGAGTTTACTAAGCACTTGGGAAGGTTTAGATCACTCTGGTCTGAACTTGAGATGTTGAGGCCAAGCACGGTGGATGCTGATGAGCTTAACAAGAGGAGAGAGCAAGACAAAGTGTTTGGGCTTCTCCTCACATTGAATCCGGCGTATCAAGGACTTATCCAACACTTGTTGAGGGAGGATAACTTGCCGGATCTTGAGAATGTGGTTGCAAGGATCCAAAAGGAGCAAGGTACCATTGGGTTGTTTGGAAAGAAAGGAGAGCTGGCACTGGTTAATCAAGCAGCTAAGATTGATCAAGAGGAGACTCCACAAGCAAACAAGGATGCGCATGGGAAGTATGAGAAGTTTGATGGGGATTGTGATCATTGCAAGAAGCATGGGCATAAGAAGAGTCAGTGCTGGATTCTTCATCCTCACTTGAAGCCGGCAAAGTTCATGAAGGACCGTGAGAAGAGAGGATCTGGATACAAGGCTGAGAAATCAAGTGGAGCTGGTACAAGCAAGGAAACCAATGAGGAGAAGTCCATGGTTGCTTACTCTGGTGAACCAAGCAACCGCGGGACAAGTGATCAAGAGTATCTCAAGAAGTCCGACCTGGATGCTTTGATCAAACTCTTCAAGGAGAATGGTAACATTGAGGGTTCATCCTTTAGTGCTAGGTTGATAGATAATGGCAGTGAGCTTGATAGAAATGCTAGGATGCTGGATAGTTTAAGAGAAATGCATAATCATACTAGTAGTTCCAATATTGCTAGGATTGAGCATGCATTCAAACCATCTAGTATTCTTGCTCTTATTGCTAAGCCTATCATCACTAGACCTCTTGTGATTGATTCCGGATGCACTCATCACATGATTAGTGACACTAGCTTAATAAGAGATATTATGCCTACTACTGGTCATGTGATGATTGCGGATGGAGCTAAAGTACCTATCAAAGGGATAGGAAGTCTTAAACTCTTTGATAGGGAATCTAAGGCATTGTATATGCCTTCCTTTACCTCAAATTTGTTATCTGTTAAGAAATGTGCCACTGATCTAAATTGCAATGTTATATTCAGCCCTAATGATGTCAAGTTTCAGGATATTGATAGCAGCAAGCTTATTGGAAAAGGAGTGACCAAAGGAGAATTATATTTGCTTGAAGATCTTGCTCCTATTTCTGATCGTTGCTGTCTTTTTACTTCTGTTTCTGCTCCTAGTCTAAGTAAAGATGCATTGTGGCATACTAGACTAGGACACCCTCATAATAAGGCTTTTAAACTGATGTTGCCAGGTGTTGCATTTGAGAACAAAGATTGTGAAGCTTGTATTTTAGGCAAGCATTGTAAAACTGTTTTTCCAAACTCTTCAACAGTTTATAAAAATTGCTTTGATCTTGTTCATTCGGATGTTTGGACTTCTCCTTGCTTGTCTAGAGATAATTTCAAGTATTATGTCACATTCATTGATGAAAAATCCAAATACACCTGGTTAACTTTAATTCCAACCAAAGATAGGGTGCTTGATGCATTTAAAAGTTTTCAAACCTATGTAACTAACCATTACAATGCCAAGATAAAAATTTTCAGGTCATATAATGGAGGAGAGTACACTGGTCATGCATTCAAGCATCACTTAGCTCAACATGGCATCTTGCACCAAACGAGTTGCCCATACACTCCACAGCAAAATGGGGTTGCTGAGAGGAAGAACCGGCATCTCATGGAACTGGCAAGAACCATTATGCTCCAGTCAAAGGTTCCCAAGAGGTTTTGGAGTGATGCAGTATCCACGGCTTGTTACTTGATCAATAGAACTCCAACCTTGGTACTTCAAGGCAAGTCACCTTTTGAGGTACTAAATCAGTCCAAACCTTCACTGGAGTATATGCGGGTCTTTGGGTGTCTTTGTTATGTGATGGTGGCAAGTGAGATGCGAAACAAGCTTGAAGCAAGAAGTATCAAGGCTATGTTCATTGGGTATTCAACTAGCCAGAAGGGGTACAAATGTTATGATCCTGACACAAGGCGTGTGTTGGTGTCAAGGGAAGTGAAGTTCATAGAAGAAAGAGGGTACTATGATGAGCAAAACCAGGAAGATTTGAAGGATCTTACCAGTGATAGAGCTTCAGTACTGAGGACGATCCTAGAAGGGATGGGAATCCATGTGGATCAGCATGGTCCTGTCAACGGGAATCATCAAGGTGGTGGGAATCATCAGGAGACACCACACCTTGACCATGAGGGGGGAGAAGAACCAAGTGGAGCAGAAGGAAGTTCTGGTTCGGAGGAGAGTTCTGGTGCTCATGATCAAGGTGTTGAGATGTCTAATTCGGATTCTGGAGCTGAGGAGAGTCAATCAAGTGGGGGAGCTGAAGCAAATCAGCAAAATGAAGAAGTGGTTAGTAGTGGAAATGAGGAGGAAGCAACAGCAACGCAGCACTCTCCACAGCCTACTTTGAGAAGAAGCACAAGAGTTAAGAGAGATGCATCTAACTGGGTGAATACAAGGGTGTATTACAATGCTCAAGCGGTTGAGCATCCAGCTCAAGCAGTGTGTTCATTTGCAAGCTTTCCTGAGGAACATCAAGCTTTCACAGTGAGTTTAGATGAGAGCTATGTTCCAAGAAGTTATGAGGAAGCAATGTTTATTCAAGAATGGAGAGACTCAGTGAATGATGAAGCTGGCGCAATGATAAAGAATGACACTTGGTATGAGAGTACATTACCAAAAGGAAAGAAGGCAGTGTCATGTAAGTGGATCTTTACCATCAAGTACTTACCTAATGGCAAGATTGATAGAAGGAAGACTCGGTTGGTAGCTAGAGGGTTTACCCAAACCTATGGAGAAGACTACATCGACACATTTGCTCCGGTTGCCAAGCTTCATACCATTAGAGTAGTGTTGTCTCTTGCTGTGAACTTGGAATGGGATCTTTGGCAAATGGATGTCAAGAATGCTTTCTTGCAAGGAGAACTTGAGGATGAAGTTTACATGTTACCACCACCGGGTCTTGAGCACTTGGTTAAGAAGGGAAATGTGTTGAGACTCAAGAAGGCTATCTATGGACTTAAGCAGTCTCCAAGAGCATGGTACTACAAGTTGAGCACCACCCTGAATGGAAGAGGATTCAAGAAATGCGAGCTTGACCATACTCTTTTCACTCTCACCACACCCTCAGGTATCATCTGTATCCTTGTCTATGTTGATGATATTATCATCACTGGTTCTGATAAGACAGGTATTCAAGAGACTAAGGACTTCCTAAAGTCAGTATTTGAGATTAAGGACTTGGGAGAAATGAAATACTTCCTTGGAATTGAGTTGTGTAGATCCAAGGAAGGTTTGTTCATATCTCAGAGGAAATATACACTTGATCTTTTGAAAGATGCAGGTATGGATGAAGGGAAGACAGCTAAGATGCCGATGGAAGATGGGTACAAGGTTCCACGTGAGGGGGAGACTGAAGATAGCAAGCCGTTCAAGGATCCAAAGCTCTATAGGAAGCTTGTGGGGAAGCTCATATATCTGACCATTACTCGGCCAGATATATGTTTTGCGGTTAACCAAGTCAGTCAGCATATGCAAGTACCCAAGGAGCACCATTGGAGAATGGTGGAAAGGTTGCTGATGTATCTGAATGGAACCAGGAGTCTAGGCATCTGGATGGGTTGTAACAAGAGTACTGAAGCTGTGGGGTATTGTGATGCGGATTGGGCAGGTGATAGAGTTGATAGAAGATCAACAACAGGCTATTGCACTTTCATTGGAGGCAATCTGGTTACATGGAAGAGCAAGAAGCAGAAAGTGGTGTCCTGTTCTAGTGCTGAAGCTGAGTACCGTGCAATGCTCAAGCTTACTAACGAGTTGGTATGGATCAAAGGAATCCTGAAGCATTTGGAAGTTGATCAAGCCACACCTATGGTCATGCATTGTGACAATCAAGCTGCCATTCACATAGCTTCCAACAGTGTGTTTCATGAGAGAACCAAACACATTGAGGTGGACTGTCACAAGGTTAGGCAGATGATTGTACTTGGAGTGGTGTTACCATGTTACACGAGGAGTGAGGATCAGTTAGCTGATGTGTTCACAAAGGCGGCAAGGCAGAAGACAATGGAGTCCATCCACATTAGGCTGGGCCTCATTGACCTGAGGAGTACCAACTAAATGCTCCCCTGCTGGGATATCTCTACTCTTTTTCCTCTTCAAGGTTTTGTCCCAATGGGTTTTCCTTGTTGAGGTTTTAATGAGGGAGATTGAACAGCATTCCAAGCTCGACTTGTTCCACATGGTCAAGCTTGAGGGGGAGTGTTAAGTTGAGGCAATAAGAGTTGAGTGTGAAGGATGAAATGAGGAGATTAAGTTGGAAAGATGTTTAGAAGTGAGTTTGAGAAGAGTGTGTACGGACTGTACGGACTTGTACGGACATGTACGGACCATCTCAACTCAAACCACTTTTAAACATCATTTGGAGACAATTTGGATTGTGCAAAGTCTGGGCACAAAAGTTACCTCAGTGAAAATAAGTTACCGTGTGGTAACTATTTGAACTAAGGTAAACTGTCTATGAGAAGAGATGAAGAGTGAAGAACAAGTTACAAAGACTTGTGATCAAGGAGAGGGTTTAGTGTGATCGAGCTTGTGACCGTTTATGGATAGGGTCACTATGCTAGATAAGGTTACTATGCAGCAAGACATGCTGGACCAAGCTGGATACGCGAAGTGAACCTGGTCCAAGCATTTCAAAGAGAGCGCTCCTCCCCTTGAATAGTCTTTGAGTCTTAACCACTCATTTGTCTTAACCTAGCTTACTCTCGCTTCCTATATATTGTAAACTCTTCTCATAAATCAAACTAAGCATTTCGATACACAAACTCTGCCTCCTAAACTCTCTCGTTCTCTTAAACTCTGTTCTAAGCATTTGATCTCTCAAACTCTCACATAAACACCTTAAACACTTATAAATGTCTAAAAATAATAGTGTTGTGATTGCAAATGGTGATAGAATTCCAATTGAGGGAGTAGGAAATCTGAACTTGTTTAACAAAGATTCTCAAGCTTTTTATATGCCTACCTTCACATCAAACTTGTTATCTGTTAAAAGAGTTACTAATGACCTGGATTGCAATGTTATTTTCAGTCCTAATGATGTTTGTTTTCAGGATATTAAGACCAGTAAGATGCTGGGAAAAGGTGTGAGCAAGGGAGAGCTTTATTTGCTTGAAGATACCAATTTATCAGATTTATCTACTGGTTTGAATTCTGTTTTAGCTAGTAATGTGTTATGGCATGCTAGATTAGGCCATCCCCATGCTAGAGCTTTAAGCTTATTGTTACCTAATTTATCTTTTCAGAATGAATCTTGTGAGGCTTGTATTCTTGGCAAACATTGCAAATCTGTTTTTCCTCAATCTATTACTGTTTATGAAAAGTGTTTTGATCTAGTGCATTCTGATGTGTGGACTGCACCTTGTGCATCTAGAGAAAACCATAAATATTTTGTGACATTCATATATGAGAAATCAAAAATACACTTGGCTCACACTGATTAAAAGCAAAGATAGAGTTTTAGAAGCTTTTATTAACTTCCAAAACTATGTAACTAACCATTTCAATTCCAAGATCAAAATATTTAGGTCTGATAATGGTGGGGAGTATACTAGCAATGCCTTTAAACAACACCTAGCAAAGCATGGCATCATTCATCAAACAAGCTGCCCATACACACCACAACAAAATGGAGTTGCTGAGAGGAAGAATAGACATCTTATGGAGGTTGCAAGGAGCATGATGTTTCATACAAATGTTCCAATGAGGTTTTGGGGAGATGCTGTGATTACAGCTTGCTATCTGATCAACAGGATCCCCACAAAAGTGCTCAAAGATGTCTCTCCCTTTCAGGTATTAAACAAGATCACACCTCCATTAGATCACTTGCGTGTGTTTGGTTGTGTGTGCTATGTCTTGACACCAGGAGAACAGAGAAATAAGCTGGAAGCCAAGAGTGTCAAGGGAATGTTCATAGGCTATACCCACACACAGAAAGGGTACAAGTGCTATATTCCAGATTCAAGAAGAGTTATGGTCTCAAGGGATGTCAAGTTTGTGGAATCCAAGGGGTACTATGATGAGAAGAGCTGGGAAAATCTTAGAGATCTCTCACAAGGACCATCTGATAGAGCAAACAACCTGAGAACCATCTTGGAGAGTTTGGGGATCAGTGGTGTGGCGCCAGTACCAGCACCAGCACCATCACCAGCACCATCACCATCTACACCAGTTGCTGAGGATGATGCAGAAAGAGTACCAGTTTGATACGCCAGCCCATCCTGATCATGAGGGAGGCAGTGAGCATGAATCAACACCAGAAAATGATTCAGCATCAACACATGATCAAGATGGTGCAGAATCTGACGGTGATCAAGGACAGGAAGAAGCAGTGGTAGAAGAGCAGATTCAACCATTGAGAAGGAGTACCAGAGTGAAGAGAGATCCATCAAATTGGACCAACTCCAGAGTATACTTCAACAGCAAGGCAGTGGCTCATCCTACTCAAGCAGTCTGCTCCTTGGCATACTTTCTAGAAGAACATGTGGCATTTATCACCCACCTAGATGAAGCTTACATACCAAAGACCTATGAGGAAGCAATGGCACTGGATGAGTGGAGAGAATCAGTGGGAGATGAGATAGGAGCTATGATCAAGAATGATACATGGTTTGAAACTCAACTTCCAAAAGGCAAGAAGGCAGTAACAAGTCGCCTACTCTTCACTATCAAGTACAAAGCAAATGGACAACCAGAAAGGAAGAAGACAAGGCTGGTTGCAAGAGGATACACTCAAGTCTATGGAGAAGACTACCTGGATACTTTTGCACCAGTAGCTAAGCTCCACACCATCAGGATTGTCCTCTCCTTAGCTGTAAACTTGGAATGGGATTTATGGCAGATGGATGTCAAGAATGCCTTTCTACAAGGAGAGCTAGAGGATGAGGTTTACATGAGGCCACCTCCTGGTATGGAAGACATGGTCAAGCCAGGTAATGTTTTAAGATTAAAGAAGGCCATCTATGGACTAAAACAATCACCAAGAGCCTGGTATCACAAGCTGAGTACAACTCTCAATGGAAGAGGGTTTGTAAAATCAGAAGCTGATCACACTCTCTTCACTCTCACAAGCAAGCAAGGAATTGTGGTGATTCTGATCTATGTGGATGATATCATCATCACAGGAAGCAACAAGGAAGGTATCATCTCTACCAAAGCTTTCCTTAAGTCTAGCTTTGATATTAAAGATTTGGGTGAGCTAAAGTACTTTCTAGGGATAGAAATATGCCGCTCTAAAGAGGGGCTTTTCTTATCTCAAAGAAAGTACACACTTGATCTTTTAAATGAGGCAGGAAAGCTTGGAGCAAGAGTAGCTAAGACACCACTTGAAAAGGGTTACAAGATCTTGCGTGAGGGGGAGTTTGAAGATACACCATTTGGCGATTTCAAACTCTATAGAAGAATGGTGGGGAAGCTGATCTATCTCACCATCACAAGACCAGACATTTGCTTTGCTGTCAACCAAGTGAGCCAGCATATGCAAGCACCAAAGGTTCACCATTGGAACATGGTGGATAGGATCTTGAGATACCTAAGGGAGGCTCCTGGTCAAGGTGTTTGGATGGGTTGCAACAAGAGCACAGAGATTGTAGGGTATTGTGATGCAGATTGGGCTGGTGATAGAGTGGACAGGAGGTCTACTACTGGCTATTGCACCTTCATAGGAGGCAATTTGGTTACTTGGAAGAGTAAGAAGCAGAAGGTGGTACCATGTTCAAGTGCTGAGGCAGAATATAGAGCCATGAGGAAGCTGACCAGTGAGCTGATTTGGATCAGGAACCTGCTGAGAGACTTGGGCATTGAAACAACAACACCAATCACCATGCACTGTGATAACCAGGCAGCCATTCACATAGCTTCAAACTCAGTGTTTCATGAGAGGACAAAGCATATTGAAGTGGATTGTCACAAGGTTAGAAAAGCTGTGGAACAGAAGATTATTCTACCTTGCTACACTAGAAGTGAAGATCAGTTAGCAGACATCTTCACCAAGGGAGCAAGCACCAAGGTCTGTGAGTTCATTCATCCAAGATTGGGACTCATAGATCTGTCCAGTTCATGATCCCCTTAGCCATGAAACATCTACTCTTTTTCCTTGGTGTGTTTTTGTCCCACTGGGTTTTGCACACAAAGGTTTTAATGAGGGATGTGTTCATGGTCTCTAAGCTCACCCATGCTGTATGGCTAAGCTTGAGGGGGAGTATTGACAAAGGAAATAAATAGATAAGAGCAAGAGGGTCACACAAGTCACCTGAAAACTTGTGAGAATTAAGAGAGTAATGCTTGTGAGAGTAGAGAATCAAAGAGAAACAAGAACAAGATCCGAGAGAGAGAGAGAGAGAGAGAGAGTTGCGCAAGAGTGAAAAGAAATGAGGAAATTATATTCCTTACTTGATTTGGTTTGTGATACATGAGTATATAAAGAGAGACAAAAGAGCTAAAATATCTAGGGAAATATTAAACAAAGAATCCCACAGAAATACTAAACTAATCTACTCTTGGACTGATATGTGCAGATCGATCAGGCTGATAATGACAGCTCCTAACGGTTGGGAGAAGCTCAGAATCCTTAAGTAGACCCGTGACCTTGCTACTAAACTCTTCCCTTCTTCCCTTTGTCGATTACACTTGGTCTCCTTGTGCATTGCTTCATTTAAATCAGACTCTTCTCATATCTTGCACTCCAAGATAGGTTAGACTTGTACGGATAGCCTTGCATCTCAAGGCAAGTTGATTCTTTGCTTCATCTGATCGCCCTAGACTTCTTCTTGCTTCTGATTGTATTCTCATGCGCATACTCATCCATTTATTGCTTCATGTCAACACTCCCCCTCAAGCTTGAACATATGGATTGATCAAGCTTGGAAACCATGAAGCATTCCCTCATTAAAACCTTTACTTGGAAAAACCACTTGGGATAAAAACCAAGCAAAGGAAAAAGAGTAGAACACTTCAAGGCAAGGGGATCAGTGACAAGTGAGGTCTATGAGTCCAAGCTTAGGATGAATGAACTCACAAACCTTGCTGCTTGCTGCCTTGGTGAAGATGTCAGCTAGTTGATCCTCACTCCTAGTATAGCATGGAAGTATCACTAGCTGCTCCACTGCTTGCCTTACTTTGTGGCAGTCCACTTCTATATGCTTAGTCCTCTCATGGAAGACTGAGTTGCTTGCGATGTGTATTGCTGCTTGGTTGTCACAATGCATGGTCATTGGTGTACTGATCTCAATGCCCAAGTCCTTGAGTAGACCTTTGATCCATATCAGCTCACTGGTAAGTTTCCTCATTGCTCTATATTCTGCTTCAGCACTTGAACAAGATACCACCTTTTGCTTCTTGCTCTTCCATGTGACCAGATTCCCTCCAATGAATGTGCAATAACCTGTGGTTGATCTTCTATCTACTCTGTCTCCAGCCCAATCAGCATCACAATACCCCACAACTTCAGTGCTCTTGTTACACGCCATCCAAACTCCTTGACCTGGCGCCTCTCTTAAGTATCTCAAGATCCTCTCTACCATGTTCCAATGATGCACCTTAGGAGCTCCCATGTGTTGACTCACTTGGTTAACAGCAAAGCACACATCTGGTCTGGTAATGGTCAAATAGATGAGCTTGCCCACCATTCTTCTATACTTCTTGACATCTTGAAATGGAGTAGCTTCATACTCCCCCTCTCGCAGCACCTTGTAGCCTTCTTCCAATGGTGTTTTGGCCTATCTACTTCCAATGGTTCCTGCCTCATTCAAGATATCAAGTGTGTACTTCCTTTGAGATATGAACAGCCCTCTTTAGAGCGGCAAAATTCAATCCCTAGGAAGTACTTTAACTCTCCCAAATCCTTAATATCAAAAGTAGATTTGAGAAAAGATTTAGTTGAGATGATACCTTCCTTGTTGCTACCAGTGATGATTATGTCATCAACATATACCAGTATGACTATGATACCTTCCTTGCTGGTGAGAGTGAAGAGAGAATGGTCTGCTTGAGACTTCACAAAGCCCCTTCCATTCAATGTTGAGCTTAGCTTGTGGTACCATGCTCTTGGAGATTGTTTCAATCCATAGATGGCCTTCCTGAGTCTAAGTACATTTCCTGGTTTCACCATGTCTTCAAGGCCAGGAGGAGGTCTCATGTATACTTCATCATCTAACTCTCCTTGAAGAAATGCATTCTTCACATCCATTTGCCACAAGTCCCATTCCAAGTTGACCGCAAGGGAGAGTAGAATTCTTATGGTGTGCAGTTTTGCCACTGGAGCAAACGTATCCAAGTAATCTTCACCATAAACTTGAGTATAGCCTCTTGCCACCAGTCTGGTTTTCTTCCTCTCTGGCTTTCCATTGGCTCCATACTTGATTGTGAAGAGAAGCCTGCTTGTCACTGCTTTCTTCCCTTTGGGAAGCTCACTTTCAAAGTATGTTTCATTCTTTTCCATAGCTCCCATCTCATCTCCAACAGATGCTCTCCACTCCTCATCTTGTATGGCTTCCTCATATGTCTTTGGAATCCATTCTTGATCCAATTCAGTGATGAAAGCTTGATGTTCTGCTGGATAGTGAGCTAGTGAGCATACTGCACTAATGGGATGTGCCACAGCTTTGGCATTGAAGTAGACCCTTGTGTTGATCCAATCTGAGGCTGGTCTCCTGTTCCTTGTACTCCTTCTCAAGGGTTGTATCTGATCAGCTTGATTGTTGTCACTTGGTTCCTCATGAGGTTCAGTGGCTGCTTGTGGTTGTGATCCCATCTCTTCTTGATCATGAGATTCTCCTGAGTTCTCTTCAGGCTGAGCTTGCGCAGATTGATCATCTCCATGGCCCCCTTCATGATCATGATGAGATACTCCAACTTCTTCAGCAGCCCGAGTGGAGGTCTCCCTAACCTTTTCTGGTTCCTTTGGTAGACTGATGCCAAGTCTCTCCATAATGAAACTCAGGTTGTTAGCTCTATCAGTGGCTGATTGAGAAAGATCCTTGAGTTCATCCCAACTCTTCTCATCATAGTAGCCTGTTGATTCCATGAACTTAACATCCCTTGATACCAGAACTCTTCTAGTCTCTGGTACATAGCATTTGTAACCCTTCTGGTGAGTTGAATACCCAATGAACATTGCCTTTCTACTCTTGGCCTCCAGCTTGTTTCTAAGCTCTCCTGGAATCAAAACAAAACACACACACCAAAACACACGCAAGTGATCTATGGATGATTTAGTTTTGTTCAATACCTCATATGGAGTGGCATTGTGAAGAACTCTTGTTGGCGTGCGGTTGATGAGATAAGCAGCAGTAACCACTGCATCTCCCCAAAACCTCTTAGGCACATTGGAGTGAAACATCATGCTCCTGGCCACTTCCATCAAGTGTCTATTCTTTCTTTCTGCCACACCATTTTGTTGAGGTGTGTAAGGACAGCTGGTTTGATGTATGATTCCGTGTGAAGCTAAGTGTTGTTTGAAGGCTGTGCTAGTGTATTCACCACCATTATCTGATCTAAGAATTTTAATCTTGACATTGAAATGGTTAGTGACATAATTCTGAAAATTTTTAAAGGCTTCTAGCACCCTTTCCTTTGATTGCAGCAGAGTGATCCAAGTATACTTAGACTTTTCATCTATAAAAGTCACAAAATACTTATGTTGTTCTCTAGATGCACATGGGGCAGTCCATACATCAGAATGGATTAAATCAAAGCAATTATCATAGATGGTCATTGATTTAGGAAACACATTTCTACAATGTTTTCCTAATATACAAGCCTCACAATCACTTTTAAAAGAAATACTAGGCAACAGGATGTTCAAAGCATGAGAATGAGGATGTCCTAATCTAGCATGCCATATTACATCTTTAGGGAATTCAGAAACAGAATTAAAATAGCAAGATAAATCAGAAGCTGGTCTTGTGTCCTCAAGCAAGTACAAGTCTCCCTTGGTAACACCTTTGCCAAGCAACTTACTAGAATCAATATCCTGAAAATACACACTGTTAGGCCTGAAAGTAACTTGACAATTCAAATCATTAGTCACTCTTTTAACCGACAGCAAGTTAGATGCAAAAGTGGGCATATAAAAGGCTTTAGACACTTTGTCAAACAGTTTGAGATCACCTACTCCTTCTATTGGAATTTTATCTCCATTGGCTATCATCACATTTCCTAAGGCAGGTTCAATGTTTTTAATCAAGCTTAAATCACTAATCATATGGTGTGATGCACCAGAATCAATAATTAGAGGTTTAGCAGTTTTAAAAACACTCATAGAACTACCAACAATGTGAGATGCACTAAGAGAAGTACCAAGAGTTTTAGGTATACCAGATTCTTTTAAGGCCTTGATGAGTGCACTTATAGGAGTCGTGAGTAAGAAGATATCCCACTTTCTATCCAGATGATTCCAGATTGGGCTGTTCGGACATCTTCATGATTCTTATCAAACCAGGATGAACCACGATATAAAAAAGCTTTATTTGGAACCACTAATCAGTGGAGAATAACCAGGAAGTTGAATAAATCTCATAGGAGTTTTGCGTAAGATAATATCCCACTTTCTATCCAGATGATTTCCAGATTAGCCTGTTCGGACATATGGCAATATCTTCATGATTCTTATCAAACCAGGATGAACCACGATCTAAGAAGCTTTATTTGGAACCACTAATCAGTGGAGAATAACCAGGAAGTTGAATAAATCTCATAGGAGTTGTGAGTAAGAAGATATCCCACTTTCTATCCAAATAATTCCAGATTAGCCTGTTCGGACATATGGCAATATCTTCATGATTCTTATCAAACCAGGATGAACCACGATCTAAGAAGCTTTATTTGTAACCACTAATCAGTGGAGAATAACCAGGAAGTTGAATAAATCTCATAAGTGTTGTGAGCAAAGAAGATATCCCACCTTCTATCCAGATGATTCTAGATTTGCCTGTTCGGACATATGCCATTATCTTCATGATTCTTATCAAACCAGGATGAACCACGATCTAAGAAGCTTTATTTGGGAACCACTAATCAGTGGAGAATAACCAGGAAGTTGAATAAATCACATAGGAGTTGTGAGTAAGAAGATTATCCACTTTCTATCCAGATGATTCCAGATTGGCCTGTTCGGACATATTGGCAATATCTTCATGATTCTTATCAAACCAGGATGAACCACGATCTAAGAAGCTTTATTTGGAACCACTATGTGAGAATTGATAGTATTAGAGAATCAAAGAGAGAAAGTTTGTAACATTGTGACAAGTGAGAAGAGAGACTCGGCAAGAATGAGAGAGAGAGAGAGAGACAAAGAGAATGAAACTCTTTTCTTAGTTGTATTGATCGATCACAAGGTTACATAAATAGGCTAGACAAATATCTTAGGATAGTATTAGTTTAAGCTAGACAGAGACACAATATTAATCTATTGGGGAAGAGTCCAACTGTGCTGGAGCAGAGTGATAGTGACAGTACAACGGTAATATCAACTTGCTTCCTTAGCTCTTCACGTGATCTTGCTTAGTCCAAGAGCTCCTTATCTCAGCGAGTTTCCTTGGTTACTTTGAACCATATAAACTCGCCATTAGCTTCCTTTCCTGCAAGTCACTCTAGGTTTGTACTGAACTCCTTATTCTCCAAGTTATCTTCTTCTGCCGCTTAACTCATACATTGCCTCTCATTGTGTACCTTCACATCTTGATTATTACTACATCTCATTGCTTCATCTCAACACTCCCCCTCAAGCTTGACCATGTGGAACAAGTCAAGCTTGGAAGACCATGAAGCATTCCCTTATTTTAAAACCTTGATATGCAAAACCCAGTGGGACAAAAACATATCAAGAAAAGAGTAAACACTTCAATGGTGAGGGGATCACTGTGATGAAAGATCCACAAGTCCAAGCTTTGAAAGAATGAACTCGCAGACCTTAGAGCTTGCAGCCTTGGTGAAGATATCAGCTAGCTGGTCTTCACTTCTGGTTGTTGTAGCATGGAAGGATGATTATCTGCTCAACCGCTTGCCTCACCTTATGGCAATCAACCTCAATGTGTTTAGTCCTCTCATGAAACACATTGTTTGATGCTATGTGTATAGCCGCTTGGTTGTCACAGTGCATGGTGATGGGAGATGATGTTTCTATGCCCAAGTCTTGGAGAAGATTTCTGATCCAAATGAGTTCACTTGTAAGCTTCCTCATGGCTCTGTATTCAGCTTCAGCACTGGAACATGACACAATCTTTTGCTTCTTGCTTTTCCAGGTTACTAAGTTTCCTCCAATGAATGTGCAATATCCAGTAGTTGATCTCCTATCAACTCTATCTCCTGCCCAATCAGCATCACAGTAGCCTACTATCTCTGTGCTCTTGTTGCATCCCATCCATACTCCCTGTCCTGGTGCCTCTCTTAGGTACCTTAGTATCCTTTCCACCATATTCCAATGATGCATCTTGGGAGCTTGCATATGTTGGCTCACTTGATTAACCGCAAAGCACACATCTGGTCTTGTTATGGTGAGGTAGATAAGCTTTCCAACCATTCTTCTATAGTGCTTGACATCAGTGTATGGTTGATTATCAATCTCCCCCTCACGCATCACTTTATACCCATCTTCAAGTGGAGTCTTTGCAGCTCTTCCTCCTAGATCACCAGCCTCTTTTAGCAAATCCAAAGTATACTTCCTTTGAGATAAGAACAATCCCTCCTTGGATCGACATATCTCAATGCCAAGGAAATATTTTGAGCTCTCCCAAATCCTTGATATCAAATGATGACTTGAGATATGCCTTGGTTGCAAGTATCCCTTCTTTATCACTGCCAGTGATGATGATATCATCCACATATACCAAGATCACAATGATTCCCTTCTTACTGGTGAGAGTGAACAAGGTGTGATCAGCTTCTGACTTCACAAAACCTCTCCCACTAAGCGTGGTGCTTAGCTTGTGATACCAGGCCCTAGGTGATTGCTTCAGACCGTAGATGGCTTTCTTCAATCTAAGCACATTTCCAGGCTTCACTAGATGCTCTACCAGGAGGTGGCTTCATGTATACTTCATCTTCCAACTCTCCTTGTAAGAATGCATTCTTCACATCCATTTGCCAGAGATCCCATTCTAGATTCACTGCCAATGATAAGACTATCCTGATTGTATGGAGCTTTGCAACTGGTGCAAAGGTATCAAGATAGTCTTCTCCATACGTCTGAGTGAAGCCTCTTTCTACTAATCTTGTCTTGCGCCTCTCCACTGTCCCATCAGCATTGTATTTGATAGTGAAGATCCAGCGACTTGTTACTGCCCTCTTGCCTTTTGGTAGTTCTGATTCATACCAGGTGTCATTGATGATCATAGCATTACTTTCACAACCCACTGATTCTCTCCACTCAGCATGCTCCATTGCTTCTTCATAGGACCTAGGGATGTATTCCTGATCCAATTCTCCAATAAACACTATATGTTCTTGCGGATACTGAGCTAGAGAGCATACTGCTTGTATTGGATGTGCTACAGCTTGAGAGTTGAAGTAGACTCTGTTGTTTTTCCAGTTTGATGCTGGTTGTCTGATCCTAGAGCTCCTTCTTGGCTGTGCTTGATGTGGATTATCCTCAGATATTACTGGTTCACTATGCTGCTGGCTTGTGCTCACAACTGTCTCCTCTTGAGTGCTGTGATGTTGCTCCCCTTGAGCTTGTGGCTCAGCTTGATCATGACTCGCTGAACTATCCTCTTGATGTGGTTCAGCTTGATTCTCCCCTTCAGGATCAAGGTGAGTGATCTCCAAGCTATCATCATCACCTCCGGATCCTTCTGGTACTGGTGTTGTTTCTTGGACACCGGTTGACCTCTCACTAGGTATCCTGATGCCAATGCTTTCCATAACCTTCTTGAGATTGCTGGCTCTATCTGAAGCAGATTGAGATAGATTCTCCAAATCCTCCCAATTCCTCCCATCATAGTAACCCTTGGACTCAATGAACTTAACATCTCTTGAGATTAAGACCCTCCTGGTCTCTGGTACAAAGCACTTATACCCCTTCTGATGAGGAGAGTACCCAACGAACACTGCTCTAGTACTCTTTGGTGCCAGTTTATCTCGTTGTTCACCTGGAACAAAGACAAAGCAAAGGCAACCAAACACACGCATATGTTCAATGGAAGGTTTAGTATGATTCAGTACCTCATAAGGAGATTGATCCTTCAGAACTTTGGTGGGAGTTCTATTGATCAAATAACAAGCTGTTGAGACAGCATCACTCCAGAAACGTTTAGGCATACTGGTGTGGAACATCATACTCCTAGCTACCTCCATGAGGTGCCGGTTTTTCCTCTCAGCTACACCATTTTGTTGTGGAGTGTATGGACAACTAGTTTGGTGGATCATCCCATGTTTGGCTAAGTGTTGCTTGAATGCATTGCTTGTATATTCCCCTCCATTATCTGATCTCAAAATCTTTATCTTGGCATTAAAATGATTAGTGACATAATTTTGAAAGTTTATGAAAGCTTCTAAGACTCTATCTTTAGATGGCAATAATGTGATCCATGTGTACTTAGATTTCTCATCTATAAATGTGACAAAATATTTGTGATGCTCTCTAGAAACACATGGTGCGGTCCAAACATCAGAGTGAATCAAATCAAAGCAGTTTTCATAAATTTTACTTGAACTAGGGAACACTGTTTTGCAATGTTTCCCTAAGATACAAGCTTCACAATCATTTTTAAAGGAAATACTAGGCAACATGATGTTCAAAGCACGAGAATGAGGATGACCTAATCTAGCATGCCACAATACATCTTTAGGTAAATCAGAAACAGAGTTTAAAGCATAAGATAAATCGGCTGATGACTTGGTGTCTTCAAGCAAGTACAAGTCTCCCTTGGTCACACCACTGCCAAGCAACCTACTACTCTCAATATCCTGAAAGAACACTTCATTAGGTGTGAAAGTAACACTGCAATTCAAATCATTAGTCACTCTTTTTACAGATAACAAGTTTGAGGCAAAGCTAGGCATATAAAGAGCCTTAGAATCTTTGTTAAACAACTTAAGATCACCTATGCCTTTAATTGGTATCTTATCTCCATTTGCAATCATAACATTTCCTAGAGCAGGAACAATGTTTTTAATTAAGTTCAGATCACTAATCATGTGATGACTAGCTCCTGAATCTATAACTAGAGGTTTGATCAACTTAGAACTAGTTAAAGCATTCATGGAGATATCACTGATAAGTGCATGAAGAGAAGTACCAAATTTGTTACCAGAGTTATCTTTGAGGAGTTTTGATGAGAGCTTCAATGTCTGAACGCTTGATAGTCTCATCTTGGGGGTTCCTCACAGTTGAGCTGGTGGATGCTAGAGCTTTCTCCCCTCCATTCCCGGCCCCTGGCTCACTCATATCACCAGAGTAATTAGCTCTTGCTTCATTGTGGCCAGTCCTGAACTTCTGTGGTTTCAAGTGAGGATGAAGGATCCAGCATTTGTCTTTCCCATGCCCTTTCTTCTTGCAGTGGTCGCATACCCACACCTTCTTGTCTTCAGGTTTGAAATAGCCTTTGTTGGCAACTCCTTCAGCTTGGTTAGCGAGCACAAGGTCTTTCTTTCCTCCAAAGAGACCAACAGACCCTTGCTCCTTTTGGATTTGAGCACAAACCTCATCTAGAGATGGAAGACTCACTCCCCTCAGAATGTGCTTTATGAGATCATTATACCCGGGGTTGAGTGTGAACAGCAGAGCAAAGACTTTATCTTGCTCTCTCCTTTCATTCAACACATCCGGGTCTAAGGTAGCTGGTCTCAGCATCTCCAGCTCTGCCCATAGGGATCTAAACTTCCCAAAATGCTTATCAAACTCTGTATCCTCCTGACACAGATTGTTGATAGCCCTCTTGACTTCAAACACACGGTTGATATTGATACATTCCCAAACACCTTTTGGAGTGTATCCCACAAGTCTTTGGAGGTCTCGCAGTAGTCATAAGCCTCCAAGATAGGTTCAGCAAGGCTGTTTTGAATGATAGACAAGACCAGGAGGTCCTCTTGAACTCTTTTCTTGTCTCCAGCATCAGCTTGCGCCACCTCTTTGCCATCCTCTCCTAGGACAGTCTTCTTCTTGATGTCTCTGCCTTCCTCAACCACGCCCCAGAGACCTCTGCCTCCAAGAGCTGTCTTGGTAAGCCTCACCCAGTGTAAGTAATTAGCCCCCTTGAGAGTAACTGGTGTGGACACCATCTTTGTGTTCTCCCCAGTAGAATCCCATCACACACTCTCAAGAAAAGCTTTAAGGAACAGAGATAATTTAAGAAAGAAAATATAAGAAACTCTCAAGAACAGTTTCAGAAACTTTACTACTTTTGGTAATTTCTGGAAGTGAAAATGAAGAACACCTCAAGAACAGGATGAACTTTGCCAAAAATAGAAATAAAACTCAGAGAAATGCGGAAGTGAAATAGGTTTCAAGAGCTTGTAGCTCTGATACCATGTGAGAATTGATAGTATTAGAGAATCAAAGAGAGAAAGTTTGTAACATTGTGACAAGTGAGAAGAGAGACTCGGCAAGAATGAGAGAGAGAGAGACAAAGAGAATGAAACTCTTTTCTTAGTTGTATTGATCGATCACAAGGTTACATAAATAGGCTAGACAAATATCTTAGGATAGTATTAGTTTAAGCTAGACAGAGACACAATATTAATCTATTGGGGAAGAGTCCAACTGCTGGAGCAGAGTGATAGTGACAGTACACAACGGTAATATCAACTTGCTTCCTTAGCTCTTCACGTGATCTTGCTTAGTCCAAGAGCTCCTTATCTCAGCAAGTTTCCTTGGTTACTTTGAACCATATAAACTCGCCATTAGCTTCCTTTCCTTGCAAGTCACTCTAGGTTGTACTGAACTCCTATTCTCCAAGTTATCTTCTTCTGCCGCTTAACTCATACATTGCCTCTCATTGTGTAACCTTCACATCTTGATTATTACTACATCTCATTGCTTCATCTCAACACACTAATCAGTGGAGAATAACCAGGAAGTTGAATAAATCTCATAGGAGTTGTGAGTAAGAAGATATCCCACTTTCTATCCAGATGATTCCAGATTGGCTGTTCGGACATATGGCAATATCTTCATGATTCTTATCAAACCAGGATGAACCACGATCTAAGAAGCTTATTTGGAACCACTAATCAGTGGAGAATAACCAGGAAGTTGAATAAATCTCATAGGAGTTTTGAGTAAGAAGATATCCCTTTCTATCCAGATGATTCCAGATTAGCCTGTTCGGACATATGGCAATATCTTCATGATTCTTATCAAACCAGGATGAACCACGATCTAAGAAGCTTTATTTGGAACCACTAATCAGTGGAGAATAACCAGGAAGTTGAATAAATCTCATAAGTGTTGTGAGCAAGAAGATATCCCACTTCTATCCAGATGATTCTAGATTGCCTGTTCGGACATATGACAATATCTTCATGATTCTTATCAAACCAGGATGAACCACGATCTAAGAAGCTTTATTTGGAACCACTAATCAGTGGAGAATAACCAGGAAGTTGAATAAATCTCATAGGAGTTGTGAGTAAGAAGATATCCCACTTTCTATCCAGATGATTCCAGATTGGCCTGTTCGGACATATGGCAATATCTTCATGATTCTTATCAAACCAGGATGAACCACGATCTAAGAAGCTTTATTTGGAACCACTAATCAGTGGAGAATAACCAGGAAGTTGAATAAATCTCATAAGTGTTGTGAGTAAGAAGATATCCCACTTTCTATCCAGATGATTCCAGATTAGCCTGTTCGACATATGGCAATATCTTCATGATTCTTATCAAACCAGGATGAACCACGATCTAAGAAGCTTTATTTGGAACCACTAATCAGTGGAGAATAACCAGGAAGTTGAATAAATCTCATAGGAGTTGTGAGTAAGAAATATCCCACTTTCTATCCAGATGATTCCAGATTAGCCTGTTCGGACATATGGCAATATCTTCATGATTCTTATCAAACCAGGATGAACCACGATCTAAGAAGCTTTATTTGGAACCACTAATCAGTGGAGAATAACCAGGAAGTTGAATAAATCTCATAGGAGTTGTGAGTAAGAAGATATCCCACTTTCTATCCAGATGATTCCAGATTGGCCTGTTCGGACATATGGCAATATCTTCATGATTCTTATCAAACCAGGATGAACCACGATCTAAGAAGCTTTATTTGGAACCACTAATCAGTGGAGAATAACCAGGAAGTTGAATAAATCTCATAGGAGTTGTGAGTAAGAAGATATCCCACTTTCTATCCAGATGATTCCAGATTAGCCTGTTCGGACATATGGCAATATCTTCATGATTCTTATCAAACCAGGATGAACCACGATCTAAGAAGCTTTATTTGGAACCACTAATCAGTGGAGAATAACCAGGAAGTTGAATAAATCTCATAGGAGTTGTGAGTAAGAAGATATCCCACTTTCTATCCAGATGATTCCAGATTAGCCTGTTCGGACATATGTCAATATCTTCATGATTCTTATCAAACCAGGATGAACCACGATATATAAGAAGCTTGATTGGGAACCACTAATCAGTGGAGAATAACCAGGAAGTTGAATAAATCTCACAGGAGTTGTGAGTAAGAAGATATCCCACTTTCTATCAAGATGATTCCAGATTAGCCTGTTCGGACATATGGCAATATCTTCATGATTCTTATCAAACCAGGATGAACCACGATCTAAGAAGCTTTATTTGGAACCACTAATCAGTGGAGAATAACCAGGAAGTTGAATAAATCTCATAGGAGTTGTGATTAAGAAGATATCCCACTTTCTATCCAGATGATCCAGATGATTCGATTAGCCTGTTCGGACATAGGCAATTCTTCATGATTCTTATCAAACCAGGATGAACCACGATCTAAGAAGCTTTATTTGGAACCACTAATCAGTGGAGAATAACCAGGAAGTTGAATAAATCTCATAGGAGTTGTGAGTAAGAAGATATCCCACTTTCTATCCAGATGATTCCAGATTAGCCTGTTCGGACATATGGCAATATCTTCATGATTCTTATCAAACCAGGATGAACCACGATCTAAGAAGCTTTATTTGGAACCCAATAATCAGTGGAGAATAACCAGGAAGTTGAATAAATCTCATAGGAGTTGTGAGTAAGAAGATATCCCACTTTCTATCCAGATGATTCCAGATTAGCCTGTTCGGACATATGGCAATATCTTCATGATTCTTATCAAACCAGGATGAACCACGATCTAAGAAGCTTTATTTGGAACCACTAATCAGTGGAGAATAACCAGGAAGTTGAATAAATCTCATAGGAGTTTGGAGTAAGAAGATATCCCACTTTCTATCCAGATGATTCCAGATTAGGCCTGTTCGGACATATGGCAATATCTTCATGATTCTTATCAAACCAGGATGAACCACGATCTAAGAAGCTTTATTTGGAACCACTAATCAGTGGAGAATAACCAGGAAGTTGAATAAATCTCATAGGAGTTTGGAGTAAGAAGAATATCCCACTTTCTATCCAGATGATTCCAGATTAGCCTGTTCGGACATATGGCAATATCTTCATGATTCTTATCAAACCAGGATGAACCACGATCTAAGAAGCTTTATTTGGAACCACTAATCAGTGGAGAAACCAGGAAGTTGAATAAATCTCATAGGAGTGTGAGTAAGAAGATATCCCACTTTCTATCCAGATGATTCCAGATTAGCCTGTTCGGACATATGCAATATCTTCATGATTCTTATCAAACCAGGATGAACCACGATCTAAGAAGCTTTATTTGGAACCACTAATCAGTGGAGAATAACCAGGAAGTTGAATAAATCTCATAGGAGTTTTGAGTAAGAAGATATCCCACTTTCTATCCAGATGATTCCAGATTAGCCTGTTCGGACATATGGCAATATCTTCATGATTCTTATCAAACCAGGATGAACCACGATCTAAGAAGCTTTATTTGGAACCACTAATCAGTGGAGAATAACCAGGAAGTTGAATAAATCTCATAGGAGTTGTGAGTAAGAAGATATCCCACTTTCTATCCAGATGATTCCAGATTGGCCTGTTCGGACATATGGCAATATCTTCATGATTCTTATCAAACCAGGATGAACCACGATCTAAGAAGCTTTATTGGGAACCTGATAACTCCTAGGATGCTTCTCTGGTTATATGGGGGATAGATCCTTGCAAGGACGAATCAGAGACTCAAGTTCTTCAAGGGTGTGGGATGAATGGTGACACAATAGATGTGAAAGTGCTCTTGATACTCCTAGATGCCTAGTTCGGATATGACACACCGAAGAAGAGATCCTTGGGCTGTTGGATATTACACACCAACAAGATCACTCGCCGACTTGATAACAAGAAGAAGAGAGAATAAGAGATAAAGGTTTTGTGAAAAGATAACTGATAGGTATTAGGGTTTGCGGACACAACATATATATAGGCTGAGACTTGTACATGCACAAGCTCAAATAAAGGAACATACTCCTTGTGTTTCAAATAAAAGGAAATAAAAAGAAACCATAGTCTAAAATATAACATAAGATAAATATGCATCCGAGATGCACCCATGATACATCATCTAGGAGATGTGTAAGTGAACTTGATGCCTCATTAAAAACCTTAGATAGAAAACCCAGTGGGACAAAACTATCTAAGGGAAAAAGAGTACACCAAGCCACTTGCCTAGATGATGATCAGCTTGATGGTGATGTCGCTTGAATGGTGATAAGTGTGTCTTGGTTGATCAAGCTTCTTCCAAGACCTTCTTCTTGCTTCCAGGCTATCATGAGTAATCCTCCAATGGCTTTCTTGAGTTGTCTACTCCTTGAACGAGTAATAGGACCTTCTGGTATGGTTAAGACATCTTCAGCAGCTGGCTCATCTAGCATCACATTGTCTTCATGAGTTGGCTGGTCCATGATCACATCATCCCCTCCTTCTTGAAAAGGATTTGACCTCAAATCAAGCTCATCTGCCACAAAAGGAATCAAGTCAGTAACATTGAAACTGTTGCTTATATCATACTTACCTTGAAGATCAATCTTGTAGGCATTGTCATTGATTTTCTGGATGATTTCGAATGGGCCATCTATCCTCGCCATAAGCTTGGACTTTCTTTCTTTGGGAAACCTCTCCTTGCGCAAATGAACCCACACCATATCTCCTACATCAAAGATCATCTCGCGCCTGCCCTTGTTTGCTTTCTTAGTGTACTGCTTTGTCTTCTCAACAATATTCTTTCTAGCCTGCTCATGGATCTGCTGCACCATCTCTGCTTTCATTTTCCCATCTATACTGATCCTAGCACACTCAGGTAAAGGCATTAGATCCAAAGGAGAGATGGGATTGAACCCATAAACAATTTCAAAAGGAGAATACTTAGATGCAGAGTGCTGGGCATGATTATAAGCAAATTCACAGTGAGGCAAGTACTCTTCCATGATTTCAAATTCTTTTTAATGAATGCACGCAAGAGAGTTCCAAGAGTTCTATTGACTACCTCAGTCTGCCCATCAGTTTGTGGATGGCATGTAGTAGAGAATAATAGCTTAGTACCTAGCTTAGACCAAAGAGTTTTCCAAAAATAACTAAGAAACTTAGTATCTCTATCAGAAACTATAGTCCTAGGCATACCATGAATGCGCACAATCTCTCTAAAGAACAAGTTTGCAACATGTAAAGCATCATCAGTCTTATGACAAGCAATGAAGTGTGCCATTTAGAAAATCTATCCACAACCACAAAGATAGAATCCTTACCTGTCTGGTCCTTGGCAATCCGACAACAAAGTCCATAGATATATCATTCCAAGGGTGAGTAGGAATAGGTAAAGGAGTATACTAAACCGTGGGGTTGGATCTTTGACTTAGCTGCTTTGCAAGTTGCACACCTCCCACAGATCCTCTCAACATCTCGTTTCATGTGTGGCCAAAAGAAGTGATCCTGCAAAACCTTGAGAGTCTTGGCAATACCAAAGTGTCCCATTAAACTTCCTCCATGGGATTCCCTGACAAATAAATCTCTTAATAACAGTTAGGCACACACAGTCTATTATCATAGAATAAGAACCCATCATGCCTAAAGTAATGCCCAGCAGCATACTTCTCACACGATTTATAAGCTTCCTGAAAGTCAGAGTCAGTTGCATACATATCTTTAAGTTGTTCAAATCCTAGCAACTTAGCATCAAGAGTATTCAAGAGGGTATACCTTCTGGATAGTGCATCAGCAACTATATTTTCCTTACCTTGTTTGTATTTGATTACATAAGGAAAGGTTTCAATGAACTCGACCCATCTTGCATGTCTCTTGCTGAGCTTATTCTGGCCCTTGAGGTACTTGAGAGATTCATGATCAGTGTGTATGACAAACTCCTTGGGCCATAGATAGTGTTGCCAGGTCTGCAAAGCCCTTACTAAAGCATAGAGTTCCTTGTCGTAGGTAGCATAGTTGAGAGTTGCTCCTCCAAGTTTTTCACTGAAGTATGCTATGGGTCTTCTTTCCTGCATAAGCACAGCACCAATACCAATTCCTGAGGCATCACATTCTATTTCAAAAGTTTTATTAAAGTCAGGAAATATGAGAAGAGGGGCATGAGTAAGCTTCTCTTTTAGGCATTGAAAGGCAAGTTCTTCTGCTTCTCCCCATTTGAAACCGACTTCCTTCTTGATCACTTCAGTCAAAGGAGCTGCTATGGTGCTAAAGTTCCTCACAAATCGTCGGTAGAAACCAGCTAACCCATGGAAGCTTCTTACTTCACTTATGGTCTTAGGAATTGGCAACTCTTGTATAGTTTTTACCTTCTCCTGGTCCACCTTTACTCCATCTGCACTCACAACAAAACCTAGGAAGACCAAGTTATCCGTACAGAAAGTGCACTTTTTGAGGTTAGCAAAGAGCTTTTCTTTTCTCAAAACATCAAGAACAGTCCTAAGATGAACTATATGCTCTTCTAAGCTCTTAGAGTACACACAGGATATCATCAAAATACACTACCACGAACAATCCTATAAAGGATCTAAGCACATGATTCATCAATCTCATAAAAAGTACTAGGAGCATTAGTTAAGCCAAAGGGCATCACTAACCACTCATACAAACCATGCTTAGTCTTAAAGGCTGTTTTCCACTCATCTCCCTCTTTCATCCTAATTTGATGATATCCACTTTTCAAATCTATCTTAGAAAAGATGCTAGAACCATGCAACTCATCAAGCATATCATCTAATCTAGGAATAGGGTGGCGATACTTCACTGTTATATTGTTGATTGCTCTACAATCAACACACATGCGCCAGCTTCCATCCTTCTTGGGTACAAGGAGCACTGGTACAGCACAAGGACTCATGCTCTCACGGATGTGGCCTTTCTCCATCAACTCCTCAACCTGTCTTGTAGCTCCTTAGTCTCCACTGGATTAGTTCTGTATGCTGGTCTGTTAGGAAGAGTAGCTCCTGGCACAAAATCAATCTGATGCTCAATCCCACGGATAGGTGGTAGACCTATGGGATTCTCTTCTGGAAATACATCTCCAAATTCCTGTAAGAAGAGCTAACATCTCACTCGGATACACCGGTGTACACTCAGTTAGATTCAAAAGAATTTCTTTAAAAAACAAGCAATAGAACAGGCTGGTTAGAGTGAAGAGATCTTTTGATATCACCAGTTGGGCATAGAAGTTGTGCTGCTTGTTCTTCTCTGGTTTGAGATCGATTTCTTTCTTCTTTTGAAGCTGCAACTGATCTTGATGCACTTCCTTAGGAGTCAGAGGCACCAGAGTAGTCTTCCTACCATTGAACTCAAAAGAATGCTTATTTGCAAAGCCATCATGTGTGACTTTTCTATCAAATTGCCACGGCCTACCAAGCAAGATGTGACTTGCTTCCATTGGTATCACATCACATAGAAATCTCATCTTCATACCTACCAATGGAGAATGGTACAGAGACTTGTGTGGATACTCTCATCTCACCCTCTTCATAAGCACTGCAGCCGGTAAGGTTTAGGATGTTTTCTGAGTTTCTAATCCAAGCTTCTTCACCATGGTCTCACTAGCAACATTAACACAGCTCCCACCATCAATGATCAGGCTACATATCTTCCCTTGAACCATGCAGCGTGTGTAGAACAAGTTCTCTCTCTGCTCAAGCTCTACGGTTTTATTTTGCAAGCTGAGAGTCCTTCTTGCAACCAACAATCTTCCCTGAACTGGTTCTTTCTTCATACTCTTCATCTGAAAGCTCCTGATCATCCTCAAGCTTCTCATCCTGAGATTCATACTCTCCATTGTCCAAGAGGATCATGACTCGCTTGTTAGTGCACTCATTAGCATAGTGACCACGCCCTTGACATTTGAAACACTTGACATCCCTGGCTCGTGAAGAAGTAGCTTCAGTTTTCCCTTTGTCTTTGCTGATAGTACTGCCTGGCTTGGTATCTTCTTTTGGCTGAAGCTTATTAATCCTTAGATAAGCTGGTTTTTCCCCATCTTTAGCCTGCTGATACTTGCTGG
>NW_026615717.1:0-41582 GCF_000801105.2 Raphanus sativus
CAGACAACAACTAATTAACCTCTGAATAACCAATTGTTAGGTTTGGGTTAGTGTTATTTGGAAACACTACTCTCCAAATTACTTGACAACATAATTATACAATAATAGTTTAAAAATAATACATAATTAGAAAACCAATATCGCGCAGGCAAACCACTAGCAATCTTTTGTCACATATTTGTCATATAGCTACCAAATTATATAGTAAATTATTACATTAAAGAATGTTGAAAACCCGGTTTAATCGTGGATCTGAATCGGGTTTCAAGACACTGAATATAACGTTTCACGTGTAACATTTAAATGTAGATACATAATTATTAAAAAAAACAAATTTATATCATATAAATATGGTTTGATTCAAAAAATAACTCCGTGCTTTCAAATCACGGGTCAAAATCTTGTTAAGATTTAATATTCAAAATCAGTAAACCACAACAGCTACACGGATAGATCCCCTACTTATGATCTATTTATATATTTGGATGAAAGGTATATCCATAGAGTAAACCTCCTTTTAGAGATAAATATGGATTTAGCCATAGATTTGGAATACCAAAAAAATACAGTTATAAACATTTTGTCAAATCTGATATAAATCGACATCAGAATCACAAGAAAATATTATGGAAAGTTGTCTATTCAAATTGTTGCATTCGGAAATGTGGGGGTTCTTTTTTGCCTCACATTTTTTCTCTACTCAAGCTTGAAACGTATATGCATATGGTAAGGTTATGAACAATAACAAATATATTATGGAAAATGAAAAGAAAAAGAAATTCAAAATCTATTCAACTTGAACAAAGATGGAGATCGAAGAAGCTTGTAAGAACCGTTCCTTCTCATGCCAATGGAATCGAGACCACCACAGGGACTACCCAACCCGCAAATCGGAGAACTAATCAAACCATCATCATCTTCATCATAATCATCACCCTGAACATCGGACTCTATTTCAGCCAAAACCTTGTAGAAGAAGTCAACCTCGCAAGGAAGAACAATGGGCCCATCACGTCTATATCCATATTCATTCTCTGCGTCTTCTAACAAGTTCTTGAACAAAGGATGGTTCAACAGTTTCGTTTTCACCACGATTCTCTGTTTCATGGGACCCACGTAAACAGTGAAACACTTTTTCTTGATCTTTCCTATGGATTCCCTGTTCTTAGCATCCTCGAGATAAGCAGAGCCATTCCAAGTCTTGCTCCTTGTGAGAGAAACCGTGGTTGAAGAGCTCGTTTTGCCAAAAGTCTTTATTTTTCTCCATGTCTTCATTATCGGACTCTCCATTATAGCATATCACTCTTCTTATGAGGAGGTTAGAATCCAGAATCGCGAAAATGTTAATGGGTCAGGCCCCAAGCTTCATTTGACATTTGCTGTGTTTTTTTTTTTCTGGCTTTATATGTTTCCTGAATACATGTTATATATAGAAATTGACAATTAGAAGAGGGCGGCGGCCCTAACTTTCCATTTACCCTTACTTCACCATTTACGAAGTCATGGTCTAATAATTGAGTTTCTTATAATATAGTCCTTGATAAATAAACATATCTTTTCAAACTTATTATTGATGATCTGGTATGATTGTTTTATTCACTTTGTCAACGGAAAGGGTTTAGTCACCTTTCCAAGACGGATACGGGGTTTAAAGAAATATTTAAGCATTTCAAGGGAATATAAATGGTTTTGAATGATTCTAAAAGACTAGTATATACTTTATTTTCTTTTAAAATAAGTAAAATGTGGTCAAACCATTGCTATGTTCTCTTTTCGGCAGATAAGATGTGTTTTTTTATTACTTATCTTTTGTTGCCATTGAAGTTCGAGTTTGCTTCTAGACCAATTAAATAATCGCATACCCATAGTTAAAGAAAGAGAGGAAATAATAAAGAGACATGTTTCCCACATTTTCCATGAAATGTATCTATAAATACCAGAAAAGTCAGCACCCGACAAATAATCAATTTTAAATAGTTTTTTTATTTATTTGTTACTTTATCAGTTGACATATAAAATTACCGCTGTGAAAAAACCTTCCTATTAAAAGCCCTTTTTTCAAAAAAAAAACCCTTCCTCACATTGCAATATAAAAAAATAACTGTAGTTAATTATAATTATAATTTTAATTGGTAATTTATTTTGTTTGGAAATGCACTAGCCACTAGGCATAACATGTGCCATTGGTTGGTGTTGACATAGTAAACTTGAGATAACTTATGATATAAGTTATCCTAATGAGATTAGGATTAGTAATAGAATGAGAGTTATCTATAAGATGTATTTACTAATGAGTTTAGGAAATCAAAAGTTGTATATAATGAGATGCTATGATGTAGCATAACTTATGAGTTTGAGTTTGAGATATTAATAAAGTGAGTAATTTTGAGATATCTAGTTTGCAAGAGGTTTACGATTCAATAATTGGTATCAGAACCTTCTATCGAAAATCAAATCATTCGAGAGAAGAAACATGGGTGATAAAAGTATTGTTGTGCCGACGAACAAGCCGAGAGAAAGCAGTCCTTCGAGGATACAATGTCCAATGCTCACTAATACAAACTATACGGTGTGGAGCATGAGGATGGAGGCAGCTCTTAGGGTGCACAGAGCTTGGGAGGCAATCGAGCCAGGTGTAGACGATAGAGAGAAAAACGACTTAGCTCGAGCACTGCTATATGAGTCCACTCCAGAAGCTCTAATTCTGGCAGTTGGTAATCTTGATACTTCAAAGAAAATATGGGAATCAATAAAGTCAAGATATGTAGGAGCTGATAGGATCCGAGAAGCTAGACTACAAACATTGATGGAAGATTTCAACTGACTTAGAATGAAAGAAACAGATACTATTGATGATTTCTCAGGTAAATTATCAGAGATGTCATCAAGATCGTCTTCGTTGGGAGAAATCATTGATGAACCAAAGATGGTGAAAAAATTTCTGAGTGGTCTTCCGAAGAAGAAGTATATAACTATTATAGCGGCACTTGAGCAGGTTCTCAACCTTAATACCACAAGTTTTGAGGATATTGTTGTGGGCGGCTAAAAGCTTATGAGGAACGAATCAAAGTGGATGAAGAGCCACAAGAGGATCAGGGTAAGCTCTTATACGCCAACTCTGAGTCACAAGACGATCAAGACTCATACAGTAGAGGAAGAGGATGCGGAGGACGTGGTTCTTACAGAGGAAGATGACGTGGTAGATGGAATAATACCAGTGTTCTAAAATGCGCTATACGCTCTCTGTGCGGTGGCCTAGCGCCTAGCGCCTAACTGTATACGCGGATGCCTAAACGGGGCATAAGCGGACATAATATATAGACATAATATATATACATATATAGGTATATCTATATGTAATTATTGATATGAAAATAAAATGATATTAATACTAAAGAAATAAGGTTTTCAATATTAAATTCTTAGTATTATAAATTACAAATATCATAATTCACACTATATTATAAAAAGGTTTCACTCAGAAAATATTATTATTGTTTTGTACACTGCCAATTGGAATGGATACCAACAAATAGATTCAAAACAAAGGAAAACATGTGTACAGAAACAAGAAAAGAGAGCATAAATCAAAATAATACTTTTGCTAGAGATAGAAAGCGATAAAGTGAAGGTGTGGGGGACTTGATTTTTTGGTAGCTAGAGAAGACAATAAGTTCATAAGTTAACGTGTATTGTTAATTAGGGTTAACAACTTAAAAACCTTACCTAAACTACGTAGTTTTGAGTTTTTAGTTTATTATATAGTTATGACTTTATGTAACTTTATTTTTTCTGAGCAAAAGAAAGATAAACGCATAGACGCCACTGTATATGCGGACTATTCGGCGTATAAACGTCCGTTTTTCTATGAAACCGTATATTAACCCGTTTATGCTGAATTAGATACGTTACATGGGCGCATAGCGTATACCGACCGTATAGGCAGCCGCGTAGGGCGCATTTTTGAACACTGTTCAGAAAGATTAGAAGGATGGACGTGATACGTCAAGAGTAGTGTGTTTCCGTTGTGACAAAGCTGGTCACTACGCTTACAATTTTCCTGATAGGCTCCTTAAGCTTCAAGAAACACATGAGAATGACAATGAGAGCACACGTGAAGCAGAGGAATTAATGATGAACGAGGTGGTATATCTCAACAAAGAGAATGTGAAGCCAAGCAAGTTCGAAACACAAGTTGATGGAGATAATATGTGGTATCTAGACAACAGGGCAAGTAATCACATGTCTGGAAAAAGATCATACTTTACAGAGATCAATGAGAAAGTCACGGGAAAGGTGCGCTTTGGCGATGATTCTCGCATAGATATCAAAGGAAAAGGCTCAATAACGTTTATCAGCAAGGAAGGGAAGCGTAAGGTGTTGACCAACGTCTACTATATACCGGAGTTGAGAAGTAACATCATTAGCTTAGGACAAGCTACAGAGGCCGGATGCGACGTAAGGATGAAAGATGACTTTCTCACACTCTATGATCGTGATGGTAATCTATTAGTGAAAGCAAGAATGATGTAAGACTGGAATCACTCCAACTTTAGATCACTTGATGATCAGCAGATTCCAAGCTTAGCTTGCGGAAGGTGGGATGTTGGTAGAGATGGTGGTGAAGTTTTGATTGACTCTCTCAATCCTTGGGTTTGATCGACTCTCTCAATCAGTGAAGTCCAGGGGATGCTGAATCTCTCAACAGCCTAAGAACTACGAATCAATAGCAACAGATGACTCTCTCAAATGAAACTAATGACAAGAACAAACTCAAAGACACACTTTGAAGAAGAAACTGAATTTCTTATTGAATAAACTTATAGATTGAAAGGTAATTTTTACAAATGACGAAATGAGCTTTATATAGAGCTCCTTACATGATTCTCTAACAGTCTAAAAAGATAAAAATAAGAAAGAAATCACAGAATTCAATAAACTAGCCGTTAGAGGCAAAATGAGCAAATCGGGTGGGATTAGGCTGAGTGCAAGGGATTCTTCGGTTGGCTTGATTCTGGAAAGCTTTTGCAAGTAGTAATGAAGTCTTGGAGTGTATCTGGTCGTGCAATAAGTCTCCTTGCCTCCAAAGATTAAGTAAAAGAGCTGTTGGGGATTTATTGGCAAAGACTCCAAATAAGGCAAGTAAAAGCAAGAGTAGATCCGCCTGATCCACTGGGTGCTGGAGCATGGAATGAAGATTATAGCAGCTTCTGGATGGTAAATAATCTCTCCTGGTCGCCAAGTTTTGGTTTGACAAAGATTGAACCGGTGAAACTCTAAATTAGGCAGGTGCAGAATTGGTTTGACCGGTTTTGGAGATTGGACCATAACTTCAGATTTTCGTGGCTTTTCTCTTCATTATTGGATTGCTGGAAAGCTAAGAGATTCTTCTTGAAGTCCATGACTTGGTTTGGGTCATAATGCTTCTTCGTTGGGCTTGAAACATCTTCTAAACTCGGACACTCGCAGATAGATGGGCTGGGGAACCTCCGGTTTGTAAAATTCATATCTTCTTGGTCTGAGTAGCTTTGGGGATGCTTCCAATTGGGCTTGTCTCCTTGTTGAGTGTAGAACGCATGAAAATTGGTTTCATGTCTAAATTCCTCCGGGTTGATGAGATACAACGTCTTGACTGAACACATATCCTGATTGGTCCGGTTTGGAAAGACTTCTTCTTCTTTGGGATAGGCTTCCTGTTTAGGAAGGACTTCGTCTTCTTCTGGAAAGGCTTCCTGTTTAGGAAGGACTTCGTATTCTTCTGGAAAAGTTTCCTGTTTAGGAAGGACTTCTTCTTCATCGGGAAGGGCTTCCTGGGCTTCTGGATCAGCTACTGATTTGAGGTCTGCATCATTCCCTTCTCCTTGTAAAGGTTTTGACCTCAAAACTGGATAACCTGATACACCACAATATAGCAAGTCAGGTTTCATTCTCTTTTGGGAGTTTAGAACCTTACCTTGATACAATTTTTGTTTGGTGATGCATGGTGCATTTGGTGGCTCTTCTTTGAAAAAGTGTGAAAGGATCACGCCACTGCTAGGTTTATGGCCACTGAATCTCTTCTGAGGTGGATGGATCTTCAAGGTTTCTTTGGCCACGTTTCTGGTCTCTCTTGGAGTTGATGCTCCTAGCAACAAAAGAGTATCCGGTGGGATTTCTTTGAAGCTTTCCTCTTTGCAACCTGAAATAATCTCAACATTTTGGACAAGAAGCAAGTGCATTATATCTGTGTTTGGGCACTTATAAACAAAATGTGAAATTTCCAGACTTACTTTGATCGCTTCCACAAGCTGAAGAATTATTTTCTTCTTTGGACTGCTTGTGTTGGTTTGCTGCCTTCTTTGCAACTTTTGATCTCGGTTTGGTTGATCTTCTATTTTAAGTGTTCCTGGATCAAAACCTTTTGGCAAAGACAAGTGCATCACACAAGATTTTTGAACCAATAAATCAGATTGAATAAAACTATCACTAATTTTAGATAAATCAGTTTTCTTTTCCAGTGATGTTTCTTTCAATGATTTCTTAGTTGGACAAGCTACAGCAAAGTATCCTCTTTTATAACATCTATAACATGTCTTACCCTTGAGAATATTATAGTTAGGGGACTTACCTTGGTTGGATGTTCCTGGTCGTCCTTGTGAAGCTTCATAGATTGGAGTTTTAGCTACCACTTCATTGGGTTGCTTTCTAATGATCTGTTTTTGCTCTGCTTTCTTCTTGGGCACTTGCAAAACTTTCTTTGCTCCTGGACATATACCTTGTACCTTTGGAGCTTGCAGTGAACTCTGGTATGAACCCTTCTCTTGTTGGTTAATCTTCTTCTTCACAGCTTCAGGTTCCTTTGGTTTAAGTTTCACAGCTTCCTTAGCCTTGCTCCTGCTGGTAGATGGGTCGCACATAATATGCCTCGGCTTGGGATCACAAGTCTTCTTGGGTTTAGCTTTTCTGACTGCCATGATCAATCTCTCTGGCTCGGCATAATTCTCTTCTTCTGCTTCTTGGATGAACTCAGCATCTTCTACAAAATCCTTATGTAGAAATTCCTTCATCTCTTCCCAAGAGTACTCTGGTAGCTCAAGCTCAAACCGTACACAGCTGTCTTGTTCCCAATGCACATAAACATTCTTGATTAAAGTTGCTTCAGCATACAATGTCTTCTTCTTCTCTGGAATATTGTGGGCTTGGAACCAATCCTCCATATCTTTCTCCCATCTGAAGTAGTCTTCTGGCCCTTGGTTATAGCCTGAATATGTGATGTATCTTGGCTCATACTCATCATCATCATCATCTCTTCCAGCCTCACTTAAGACTTCATTCTCTTCAGCAGAATCTGGATGGCTTTCCAGCTCATCTCCATAACTTACTTCAGAGTAGTCTAAACTGACTTGAGCATCAGTTTCAACTTGGTGATCATCCTCCTGATCAGAATAAGGTAGCTCACACCATGGTATTTCCTTGGAACGAGACTCCTCTTCATCCTCTTCTTCATGATCAGAGTATGGTATCTCACACCATGGCCTCTCTTCAACATAAGACTCCTCATGTTCTGAGTTATAATCAAAGCCATCTTCTTGATAAACCTCTTCTGCTTCAGCCTATTCATTGAAACAATCTTCTGTTTCTACTCCATGAATCTCCTCTTCATGCTGGCTGTGTTCTTCTAGACTGATCTCGGATCCAGTTTCCTCTTGATACAACTCGCCCTCATGGTTATCTCTCTGGTCAGCTTCTTCTCTAGACCAATCAATGGAGTTAATCTCATGCTGGTAAAGGTCTGGTGGTTCTGGTTCCTTTTCTGATCCAGTCTCCTCAGCAAACTATTCTTCCTCCATACTGATTTCAGAATCAGTTTCTCCTTCCCATGAGTTGTAGTCAGACTCTCCACCTCCACTCCAAGAGTGGTTTTCTTCTTCACCCCAATCAATCTCTGAGGTGTTAAGATCACTTTCTCCATCTTCTTCCTCCATGGTTGCCTCTGGTTTTCTCCTTGAAAAGAAAGAAAACGATTAAGTGTGTTGCAAACAATAAGGAAATAAAAATATGGAAAATTCACTTCTTAATTAACTCTTTTTTTTAATACTATAACAATGCAGCACGAAATATATAAAATAAAACAAGAAATTTAACTTTTTATTTTGGTTTTCAAATTTATAGAAACAAAGAACAATATTTGTTTTTTTTTTATATGGAAGCAAATAAACCGAAAAGGAAACTAGGAAATGAACTAAATACAAAATTTTAAATTTGGCAATGGGAGCTGGGGGAATGAATGCAACCCCCAATACTATTATTTATCAAACAATTTCGTGGATCAAACTAACAAACTCTTTCTCTTTCTTTTTCTTTTTATCAAGAACACAAAAATGCAGAAATATGCAAACTTGAAGCAAATAACAATTTTTTATGGTTTTTTTTTTGAATAATAAACTGGATCAAAAACAGAAACTAGAACATGAACAAACTTTTTATGGTTTTCAATTTTTCTGGAAATCAAATAACAAGAACATAAACAAAGCAAAAACGATTTTTATATATTTTTTTTATTTTCTAATAAGAACACAAAAGCAAATAAAATAAAAAACGAATTGGATAGATAAAACCTGATAGATAGGAGCTTTTGAAGCTCTGATACCAGATGATGTAAGACTGGAATCACTCCAACTTTAGATCACTTGATGATCAGCAGATTCCAAGCTTAGCTTGCGGAAGGTGGGATGTTGGTAGAGATGGTGGTGAAGTTTTGATTGACTCTCTCAATCCTTGGGTTTGATAGACTCTCTGATCAGTGAAGTCCAGGGGATGCTGAATCTCTCAACAGCCTAAGAACTGCGAATCAATAGCAACAGATGACTCTCTCAAATGAAACTAATGACAAGAACAAACTCAAAGACACACTTTGAAGAAGAAACTGAATTTCTTATTGAATAAACTTATAGATTGAAAGGTAATTTTTACAAATGACGAAATGAGCTTTATATAGAGCTCCTTACATGATTCTCTAACAGTCTAAAAAGATAAAAATAAGAAAGAAATCACAGAATTCAATAAACTAGCCGTTAGAGGCAAAATGAGCAAATCGGGTGGGATTAGGCTGAGTGCAAGGGATTCTTCGGTTGGCTTGATTCTGGAAATCTTTGGCAAGTAGTAATGAAGTCTTGGAGTGTATCTGGTCGTGCAATAAGTCTCCTTGCCTCCAAAGATTAAGTAAAAGAGTTGTTGGGGATTTATTGGCAAAGACTCCAAATAAGGCAAGTAAAAGCAAGAGTAGATCCGCCTGATCCACTGGGTGCTGGAGCATGGAATGAAGGTTATAGCAGCTTCTGGATGGTAAATAATCTCTCCTGGTCGCCAAGTCTTGGTTTGACAAAGATTGAACCGGTGAAACTCTAAATTAGGCAGGTGCAGAATTGGTTTGACCGATTTTGGAGATTGGACCATAATTCACTACAAGAAATATCAGTATTAGTAGCACACGAAAAACGCTACCATAGGGCTTTCGTAGCGTTTTTGTAAACGCTCTGACAGCCGCAGCTATGGTAGACCCCCCATCCTATCATAGCGTATTTTCGTGTGCTATAAAAAATAGAGATATTATAGCATTTATTATGTGCTATATTAAACTATTTTTATAGCACCTTATTTTGGCTATTACTTAATTGTTTATGGCATTTTTATTTTGCCATTATGTAATTTTTAATGACATATTTTCAATGCTATGAAAATTAAAATTAATATTGATTTACGACAAAATATAATAAAATTAAAATTAATCATTATTATTATTATTATTATTATTAATTTTGGATTTAATCTGGTTTAATATTGAAATTTGGTTTACAGAACTCGATATATAAATTAAACCGGTTATATAAATGACTTCGGTTTATATTAAAAAGTCGGTTTACAGCTGTTTACGGTTTATAATTTAAACCAGATTACAAATTTATTCGGTTTATAAATTATCCGGTTTACAATCAAACCGGGTTTAAACCTAAATCTAAAAACCCCCAAAAATATCCCCAACTCCTACGCCTCTGTTCAAGCCTCCAGAGCCCACGCCTCTGTTCCAGCATCTGCCTCTGTTCGCCTACTCCAGTGGCATAGCTCGAACAAAAATCAACCTATAAAATCAAAAAGGAAACTAAATGTGAGAATTCTGAAACACACATAAACAAAGAAACGAACTTTAACTTCATATTAACCATTCTTCTATCATTGAATCCGTTCATGAACCAACATCCCCACAAGAGACAATACTCCAAATCATTGAATCGATGTGACCGGCCGTCGCGTCTTCTCCGAATTCCATCTCTCTCTTTCGTTTGTGGATGTGTTTGTGTGTGAGAGAGATGTTTGTGTGAGATGAATCTTGTCTGTGAGTGAGGTTAGGAGAGTAAGACAGGGAGAGGTGTGTGTGAGATGATTAAGAACAAAGATGGAGTTTGGTGAGAGATTTTTCGGAGATGAAATCTGAAAAGGAAGAGAGATTTTTCGAAGACGACGGAGAGGATTAGAGATTCGTGAAGATAAGAGAGAAAGAGAAAAAAAAAGAAAAGGGAAAAAGAAAAAGAAAAATTCTCATCCATTGATCTAAATGTATCATACGGCTCAGAGAGTGATCCGAGTGATGAGTGTGGATTGGCTCATCGTTTTCCCTTTCTCTGAATAGTTAGTTAATATATTCTTTTTTGGTTTTTATCTTTCGTTGTTCTATTTTTCAATATTTTGTGACTTTTTTTTTTTTTTTTTTTGAAAAGGCTTTCATTTATATAAAATTGCAGGAAAAGAAAATACATAACCCATTGGGTTTAGTGTTTGAGCAAGGCCCAGTTATATTAAATAAAACCTATTGTAAAGAAGAGAGCAAGTAGCCCAGAGCGAAGAATGTCGATCAGTTATCCTGGTAAGACGATCAGTCATCGTGGAGGAGGGTTGAGGCTTCAATCACATGCAGAGAACCAACACTGAAGAAGAGTGGAAGCCAAAGCAGGGTTACTGTCTCGATGACTCACAAGTTTTTCTTTAATCTGCCTGTCTATGAAACGAAGCAGAGTTGTCGAAGATCTCGCCGAATTTCGATGAAGCCGTGAGTTCCTTTCCATCCAAACCCAGTATATCACCGCTTGCCAGGAGAGCAGCAGCAGTCGTTTCCTAGTTCTATCCCCCATTAACACAGACATCTGATTCAAGCTGTCAATCCAAGTTCTCTGAGGAATTAACCTAAATCGAGTAGCTATGGCCAACCATATTTCAAAAGAGTAAGGGCAGAGAAAATAAATGTGATCTCTGGACTCTTCCGATCCTGCACAGAGCAAGCAAGAAGCGTCAGTTTGCAGTCCCCACGAACGTAGTCTGTCACGAGTTGGACACCGATTCAAAGTGACTAGCCAGGCAAAGAAGCTGTGTTTCGGGATTCCGCCTTTGATCCATACCGCTTTAGTCCAAGGTAATATGGCCTGATCTCCCTTTAGTTTCTGATAGACTAACCCTGTAGAGTAGGTTTCACTTTGCTTTCCATCAATCACCCATTCATAGTGATCATCCTCATCAGTGAAGTTTAATGATAATAGAAACGCAATGACCGTAACTTGATTATCTGAACGAGCAGGAGGCAGGAGCCAACTGCCATTGTTATGCAGGGAAGCTAAAGTCGCATCCTTTCTTATGCCAAGTCTGGTGTTTCTTCCCTGAAGAATGAAGTCGATCAATCTACCATGTGGGAACCAGTTGTCTGTCCAAAACATACAGTGCCTTCCATTGCCAATCTTCATCTGAATCCAGGTGAACATGACATCCCTCATCTTTATTATTTTGTTGGTTAGCCAGGAGAACCTAGTGCTAGGCTTGATAGTCCAAAAGTTGCTTAGGTTATCGGATAGAACAGTACTTTTAAACCAAGCAACCCAAACTGATCCTCCTTGGAAGAACAGCATCCAAATAAGTTTAAGCGTGCATGCTTTGTTCCAGACCAGTAAATCCTTTATTCCCAGCCCTCCATGCTTCTTTTCCTTAGTGACTTCTTCCCAAGCTATCCTGGCAGTGTGATGGCTCTCTATGTCTCCCTTCCATAGGAAAACACCACATAGCGAATTGATCCTTTTTATACACGCCTTAGGAAGAATGAAAGAGGAGCACCAGAATGTATTTATCCCCGCAATCACCGTTTTAATCAATAGGAGTCGCCCTGCAAAAGAAAGCACTTTAGCACTCCATGAAGAAAGTTTTGCCTTGATCTGCTGAATCATTCCTTCACAGCTAGTCAGCGTTGGTTTTGAAGAACTAAGCGGCACTCCTAGATATCTAACAGGGAGAGTGGATATCGGCATCCCCGTAGATACTTGAATGGCGTCTATTTCACACTGGCTTAATCCCGAGGCAAAGAAAGTAGACTTCTGCATACTGACCGCGAGACCCGAGCGCTGCTCAAATTCTTTTAGCACCTGTAGAACCGCCTGGAGAGAAGAGAGGGAGCCATCTATGAATATCAAGAGGTCATCTGCGAAGCTTAAGTGGGTAAGCTTAGCGTTGTGACACTGATGGTGATAGTTGATCTTGAATTCTTCCGCAGCCTTTTTCAGCATATGAGAAAGTACGTTCATGGCAATGACAAAAAGATAGGGAGACAAGGGGTCTCCTTGTCTCAAGCCCCTTTTCCCTTTGAAATAGCCATGAACCGTACCATTATATCCAAGAGTGAAGTTGGTGGAGCAGACACAAGCCTTGAGTCTTTGAATCATCAGAGGAGGCAGATTTATTCCCTTGAGACAGTTGAAGAGAAAGTCCCAGGAGATAGTATCGAAGGCTTTCGCAATGTCCACTTTCAGAGTAATTCTCTTGGGCCCTGATGCCTTATGATACCCATTCACAAGTTCCCCTGCGAGGATGGTGTTCTCAAGTAGTAGACGTTTTTGAACAAAGGCAGTTTGCGAAGGAAGGATGAGAGCTGGGAGAATGGGCTTTAATCTTTTCACCAGAAGTCTGGAGATGACCTTGTAGATGGTATTCATGCATGCTATCGGTCGGTAGTCATAGATGAGAGAAGCTCCTGGCCTCTTAGGTACAAGGGTCAAAATGGTTGCATTTGTTGATGCCGGTAGGAATGGACAGGCGAAGAAAGATTTGATAGAAGCACAGACCTCCTCTCCAACAATGCTCCATGCTGCTTTATAGAACCCTGAAGTTAGACCATCCGGGCCAGGCGCCTTGTTGAGGTTCAACCTGAACATCAGACGAGTGATCTCTTCGGTAGTAGGCACAGAAATCATGGGCTGCAGCTGGTCCACAGGCATTTGGAAACCAGTGAGGGAAAGGAACCAAGATGGGTGAGAGTACGTTTGGATAGGCAAGAACCCATCAGGACCAAGTATGCTCTTGAAGTGATTTAAAGCAATTAAGCTCATGGCAGTAGGATCAGATATGAAGAGTCCACCAGTGATCTGGAAACAACGGATGGAATTATAACTGATTCTGGTCTGAAATACTCTGAAGAAGTATGCAGAGTTCAGGTCTCCTTCCTTCAACCAATTGACTCTTGATTTCTTAGCTCTTAAGAAGGTCCATTTCTCACAGAGTTCCTTTTCTTTTTCAAAGTTTTCAGTAGTAGGCGACTCCAGGGCAAGTACCTGCGCAGCAACAAACAAAGAATTAGCCTCACTCACTCTCACCTGAATTTGTGAAAAATTCTCTCGATTTAATTGGATCAAGTCCTTTTTTATGAGTTTTTGCTTCCAATAGAGTTCCTTTAGGCTCATAACTGCGCTTCCGGCTTGATGCTTCCAATATTTTGTGACTTTTAGTTTGTAATTTTCTTAAAGTTGATGTTTGTTATAAAACTAAGACTTTGTAATTCATACTTATGTCTAGTTTTTAAATTTGTTGATTAATTTTACAATCGTTGACTATTAGTTTATATAGTTATGGTGAAGTTTAAAGTATAAGGTAAGTTACAAAAAAAAAGTTTAAAGTATAACGATTAAGGTTTGTGAATAGAGTTCTGGTTAATTTAAAATTTAGGATGATATTTGAAAAACCAATTTAGAAATTTATAATTTACGTTTTGGAATTTATAATTAATTGAAGTTTAGTGGTATAATCTATGGTCTAGTATTTAGGGTTTGAAGTAGAGTACTTAGAGTTTATCAAATAGGGTTTGGAGTTTGTACTCTAGTAAACACACAAGTAAAAATACAAAACAGTATTATTACATTAAAATAAAATTTAAGTTAAAAATATAACTGAAAAATATTTAGAATTTAGAGTTTAGAGTTGATGTGTATGGTTTATGTTTGAAGATAGGGTTTAAGGTATTGAAGATTTAAGATTTAAGTTTTGGAATTTATAGACTAAAATAAAAAGATTAAACTGAGTTTAATTTTAATTTTAAATTTTGGATTTAAAATCTGAAAAATTATATTCAGAGATTTTATTTAGTATTTATAATATCATTTATATATGTTTGAGTTTAGGGTATTAGATGGATTAGGGTTGCATTAATATTTTTATATCGAACTGTCTTTTTATGTAAAGTTAAAAGTTTTAAATTTATATTTTATGATTATATTTAGGGTTTAGGGGTTAAAATGTATTTAGGATTCAGGGATTAAAAATATATTTAGGGTTTAGGGGTTAAAAATAAATATAGCTAGTCACTTTGTTAAAATTATATATCCCTAAATTTATAAATAGAATTTATAATTTAATTTTAAACACAAGTAAACCATAAAATACCATTGCTTTTCCATTAAAGTTTCAATAACATACAAAATCAATATATGAAACACATGAACTCCATAAGAGAACATGTAACCATCAAATCTAGTCATAAACAAAACCAAAGAACAAGTTAAACTAACTCAATACTAGTAAATAAAGCTTCTCGCTCCTCTGCTTCTCTTTCTCAAGTGACGACACCAAACTCTCAATTGAAGCAGGCATAGACAATCCTTTCAAAGGCTCTGTCTCTTTGATCAAGCACACAAGCCATTTGAGCATCCAAGAACTCCATTTCCATCTTAATCTCACTTAATCTTTCACTCAAGCTATTCTTGATCCTTCAGTACATTGTACCCTTCAAGTGAGGAGACCAAACTCTCAATTGAAGCAGCCAGAGAATCTCTCAGCCTACACCAAAATAAACCGACAAAAGACAACAAAATTCAGATCTTTATATCAAACCCATGAACAATCAGCAAGATTCAGCTCTTAACCACAGAATCTCACAAGGACACGACAAGTGTGGAAGGAGATTTAACAAGGGAAGAGTAGTTACGGATACATCCTTGTATATAAGTGATTATCAACAATGAATTTAAGTCTTTGAAGATTATTATAGCAGAGAAAACTAGAAGGAGAGGCTAAAAAGAGTAAAATCATTCCCCTACACAACAAACACCATTAAAGCGACAACCTTTAGAACTCAATGAACAAACAAAGCCACTGAAAACATATAGGCATCTACAAAGCCATTTCATATAAACAACAAATCTACAAAGAAATATGAAAGAGACTTGCCTGATTATAGAGCAACTCCGAGTCTGTTACAGCAACCACAGAGCGAAGATTGTTCTGCAATCGTCATTGAGTTGTTTTGTCACCTGGAGAGTGGGATATTGTAGATGTACTAATAAGAGTACTTGATTCAATTGCTTTGAAATGGATGGTATAATAACTTCACAGTTCGTTTGCTGTACTTCTCAATGTGTTTTTTGTTTCCTGCCTGTCAACATGAAAATGGCTACTAAGGCTATGCTCTTTCGGTAGTAAAACAAGTAACGCAACAGGTAAGTAAGAGTGACAAACCTCAATAGCACCACTCAAATCTGCAGTTGCATCAGATCTCTTGGAGTAACTGAATCAATAGTCCCTAAGTGAAACATTTAGAGAAAACAATGTGACTTTTCACTTCTTCAGTCTACTAAACTGTTAAACTGCAGAGAAGCTTTGTGAGGAAACAGAATCCTAGCGATTTGGATTTGAAAGCAAATTCTAAAGAGAAGAAACAACCGATGATGATGAAATCCAAAGAAAATCATACCCGACGAAGAAGAAGAATCAACGGAACTTGAAATAGACAGAGAAGCAGCGATGGAGAAATATATTTGAGATCGGATTGAACAGACAGAGAGAGAGGCGGATGAAGTTCTACCCGTCTCCAGGCTCGTAGCTTGCCATCTCGTCTTCTGAGACCGGATAGAATTAGTGTTCTCTACTTCTGCCATTGAAGAGTAGCAGGTCTTCTTCACCTCCAACGTCTAGGGTTTCGCAGAAGCAGAGGCTTGGGATTGCCAGATAGAAGCGTCGCTGGATTGAGAACGGAAGATGTGGGGAAACTCGCCGGAGCTGTGCCTTGTCTGGGTTTGAGATCAACACATCGAGTGGAAAAAGAATTGACCTTTTTCTCTAGACATGAATGAAATTTTTTTTTTGTTGATTTGAAGAAAGGACTTAGCAAAAACAAAAAAAAATCCCAAACACAAAAAGTTTTGGTGTCAAAGCCAAAATTTCCCTAAGTGTTGGCGGTTCTAAATGTTACCAAAGAAAAACAGACTCGAAAGTGGGTTTTTGATTTCCCGCTTAATGAAAATCCGGTATAGTTTTTATTTAATGCTATGATAGAGTTAGAATCTGAGTTTTGACATTTTTAGTAGCAGTTCGGGAATTCGTGCTACCGCAAACTGCTACCAATACTCGTATTTCTTGTAGTGTAATTTCAGATTTCCGTGGACTTTTCTCTTCATTATTGGCTTGCTGGAAAGCTAAGAGATTCTTCTTGAAGTCCATGACTTGGTTTGGGTCATAACGCTTCTTCGTTGGGCTTGAAACATCTTCTAAACTCGGACACTCGCAGATAGATGGGCTGGGGAACCTCCGGTTTGTAAAATTCATATCTTCTTGGTCTGAGTAGCTTTGGGGATGCTTTCAGTTGGGCTTGTCTCCTTGTGGAGTTTAGAACGCATGAAAATTGGTTTCATGTCTAAATTCCTCCGGGTTGATGAGATACATTGTCTTGACTGAACACATATCCTGATTGGTCCAGTTTGGAAAGACTTCTTCTTCTTTGGGATAGGCTTCCTGTTTAGGAAGGACTTCGTCTTCTTCTGGAAAGGCTTCCTGTTTAGGAAGGACTTCGTCTTCTTCTGGAAAGGTTTCCTGTTTAGGAAGGACTTCTTCTTCATCGGGAAGGGCTTCCTGGGCTTCTGGATCAGCTACTGATTTGAGGTCTGCATCAAAGAAGGTCTAGGAACCGTCTGTACAAGGTGACCATGGAAGTTGACAATACCAATCTTAAGTGTGTCCAACTCAATAGGCTCGGAGACTCTGCAACTTGGCACGCAAGGCTTGGACATGTTGCAACTGGAACCATGAAAACAATGATCAACAAGGAGATTGTCACAGGCATTCCTGATATAGACGTTGAGAAAGAGATGTGTGCATCATGTCTGTTAGGGAAACAGACGAGACAGAGTTTTCCAAAGGCAACACTCTATCGAGCATCACAAGCACTTGAGCTTGTTCACGGAGATCTTTGTGGACCGATCTCACCATCAACGGCTGCTAAGAGTAGATATGTGTTCGTGTTGATTGATGATTATACACGATATATGTGGACTATCCTTCTGAGAGAGAAAGGCGAAACTTTTGATAAGTTTAAACACTTCAAGAAGCGCGTAGAGCAAGAGACAGGAAACGTCATCAAGATATTTCGAACTGATAGAGGAGGGGAATTTTGCTCACAAGATTTTCAAGCTTTCTGTGACATTCATGGTATAAAACGACACCTAACTGCGCCATATTCACCACAGCAAAATGGGGTCGTTGAGAGACGAAATCACACTTTAATGGAGATGACAAGAAGCATCATGAAACACATGAAGCTACCAAGTTATCTATGGGGAGAAGCGGTGAGACATTCGACGTATTTGATTAATAGAGTTGCTACAAGAACTCTGGAAAATCAGACCCCTTATGAATGCTTGAAGAAGAAGAAACCAAACGTTGCGCACCTACGAGTATTTGGATGTGTTTGTTATGCAAGGAACGAGGCACCACACTTGAGGAAGCTAGACGACAGGACTCGGGAACTGGTACACTTGGGGATTGAACCGGGATCTAAAGCATATCGCTTGTATGATCCAACAAGTCGCAGAGTGATGGTAAGCAGGGAGGTTATCTTCGATGAACATAAGCAGTGGAAGTGGAACACGATTACAGAGGAAGCAAACGAACCCGGCTTGATCATTTTTGACTTACTAGAAAACGTTGAAAGTGCTGATAACAGAGAAGAAGACGAGAGCATAGAAGATAAGGAGGATGACAGCGATTGAGAAGATGGAGAAGAAACAGAGCACCTAAACTTGAGAAGATCATCTAGGCAAAGTGTGAGACCTGCTTATTTGGAAGATTATGTGCTACTGTCGGAGATAGCTGAGACAGACCGGATCTTGTTGCTGATAAATGAGGAACCATGGGACTGGAACGAAGCAAAGGAAGAGAAAGTGTGGCGAGATGCTTGCGCAGAAGAGATAGCATCGATAAAGAAGAATAAAACATGGAGCCTTGTTGATCTTCCTGACGGATGCAAAGCCATTGGCTTGAAGTGGGTTTTCAAAGTAAAACATAATGCAGACGGGAGTATAAATAAATACAAAACAAGACTAGTAGCAAAGGGGTACGTACAGCGTCATGGTATTGATTTTGAGGAGGTCTTTGCTCCAGTGGCAAGGATCGAAACCGTGAGAGTACTTATTGCTTTGGCTGCATCAAACAAGTGGGAAATACATCATCTTGATGTTAAGACTGCTTTCTTGAATGGTGAGCTTAAGGAAGAAGTGTTTGTACAACAACCCGAAGGCTTCAAGATCAAAGGCAGTGAGGGGAAGGTTTACAAGCTACATAGAGCTCTTTACGGACTAAAGCAAGCGCCGAGAGCATGGAATATCAAGCTGAAGCAGACGTTTAAAGAGCTTGGTTTCGTGAAGTGCTCAAAAGAGCCATCTCTGTTCCATAGAAGGACGAAGAAATTACTGCTACTTGTAGCATTTTATGTAGATGATCTGCTTATAACAGGAACAGATTTGGCAGATATACAGGAGTTTAAACGTGAGATGGCGAGTAAGTTAGAGATGAGTGATCTCGGGAGACTTAACTATTACCTTGGTATTGAGGTTATACAATCTAAAGGTGGAGTAGTGCTCAAGCAAGAGCGATACGCGAGAAAGATACTCGAGGAGGTAGGAATGGGAGAATGCAACGCGGTTCATGTGCCAATGGATCCAGGACTAAAGCTATCTAAGTCGCCGGAAGAAGAGTCAATTAATGAGACAGAGTTCCGAAGGAACATAGGGTGTTTGAGATACTTGATCCACACTAGACCTGATCTTGCTCATAGTGTTGGTGTTCTCAGTCGTTATATGCATGATCCTAAGGCTAGTCATGGGGCTGCTCTAAAGCAAGTTCTACGGTATCTCAAGGGAAATGTCTCGTTTGGTCTATACTACAAGAGTGACGGAAAGAAAGAGCTTGTAGGATATAGCGACAGTAGCTACAACTCAGATCAAGATGACGGCAAAAGTACAACAGGGCATGTGTTCTACCTCAACGGTTGTCCGATTACATGGTGTTCACAAAAGCAGAAAATCGTTGCTTTATCTACATGTGAAGCAGAATTCATGGCTGCTACAGAGACGGCGAAACAAGCTATTTGGCTGTCGGATCTTCTTGAAGAAATTACTGAAGGTGAAACAGAAAGAGCGGTCATACGTATTGATAATAGGTCGGCCATTGCGTTAACAAGAAACCCGGTGTTCCACGGCAGAAGTAAACATATACACTCAAGGTTCCATTTTATCAGAGAGTGTGTTGAAGATGGGTTAGTGGCGGTTGAGCATGTTGCAGGAAGTATGCAGAAAGCCGACATGTTGACGAAGCCGCTTGGAAAACTTAAGCTTAAGGAGATGAGAAGTTTGGTTGGGGTTCAAGATATGTCAAATGAGGTTCTCAAGCTTATGGGGGAGAATGTTGACATAGTAAGCTTGAGATAACTTATGATATAAGTTATCCTAATGAGATTAGGATTAGTAATAGATTGAGAGTTATCTATAAGATATATTTACTAATGAGTTTAGGAAATCAAAAGTTGTATATAAGGAGATGCTATGATGTAGCATAACTTATGAGTTTGAGTTTGAGATATTAATAAAGTGAGTACTTTTGAGATATCTAGTTTGCAAGAGGTTTACGATTCAATAGTTGGAATTAGTGGCGCAGCGTACGAATGGGTGAACGGTCGATCTAAGAATTTAGGGTTCTTCGAGACCTGTTCTTGGATCGATTAAGGGTTTCTTTCGATAGCTCCTTAAGACCAACTTCCTGTTTTGATGAATTTAATCAAATCGAAACAAGGGATAAAAGCCAAAAGCTCTTCTTATTAAAAATATCAAACGTGTCCAAAACATAAAGCCTCAGCTATGTTTATATAACCTCCCCATTAGACAAACCCTAATAGGAAAAGGATATTATAAACTTATCTAAAAAGGAAATAATCATAATTATCTAAAAGAAAATAAAACTAAAACTAAAGTTGAAAAGCTATTTGAATCCTTCATTGTTATGGTTATGTTGGCACCATATTCGAAGATGCTGCTGCATCAGTCCCTCCGGGTTTAAAAGATTCGACCTCGAATCGAAAAGAAAGTCTCTGCTCCCAAACTGCCCATAGAAGCATCCCTGTTGCTTCAGCTGCACTCTCCGACAAGCTCTCCATGTCTTCACCAATGCCTTTAAGTTGACCATGTGTAGCGTATCTTACTTGACATTTAACGAGGTCACCGTATAACCAAGAGATATTGTAGAACTGGTCAAGACATTTCATATGCATCAGAAGCTCTCTAGCAACCACTACACTATGTGAGAAGATGTGAACACACTTAAAAGCATATATCCTTGAAAACGAGGTCTTCTTATGGAAAGGCATGTCTTCATCCAAGACCCACAAAAGCTTGTTTGACTTGCAAGTAACATATCTCCACCACATTATAGTCACGGGCGTGTAACTAGAATCAAGCTGTGGACGAAGAAAATCTCTTTTTGTATAATGCAAATCCCACAAAACACCACATGTGTATTTCTTTATGTCTGTAGAATTAATTGCACAAGTCCTAAACTCAAGGAACGGGCAGCGATTAGAGTGTAGAATAACCATCATGACACCAAAAGGGCGATTACCACACATTGGTCTTATCACAATCTTAAAAAGAGACCAAATTATAATAAGCGATGGTTGCACATGCGGACGAAGCTGACCATGGCGCATGTTGAACTTTACCAAAAGCTTAAACTCTTCATTCCACGGATCTTAAAAAGCAAATACTATGTTTCCCATTACCCGCATTAGAGTAGCTAAACCACCCAACGACGGTAGTAGAAAAACAGAAGCGTCACAATGAACACGGATCACACAACTAAAGGACTCCCACAAGTACTTGCTTGAAGCACAAGAAACGTAACTCTTCAAAGTTGTTGGCCTGAATTTTTCATGGAAATAGATTTGTAGAAGACACAGCTCGTACCCGTTGGAAACAGTCGCACAACACCACACGTCAACAAGTATCGGCCTTGGCTGGACACATGTACTTCCAATGTGGATATCACACACCTCTGCTTCTATACGTATAATCAACCTCACGAGACTTATATTGGACAAAAAATGCTGTAATACACAAAGTGGAGGGCCGTAGTCCATGCTACTCTTTCTTGCACGATAAGGCATCATGGTTAACCGAAAAGCATCACCAATCACCATATCTGATCTAAAATCAGCCTTTCGGAGAATAAGAAATTGCATGCCAGTGTAAGAAAATCCCATAAATATGAGATTAATAATTCTTAGTCTCCTTGTACAAGCTTGACACAGTGATCCAAGTTGAACTGAATTGCCACGGAAGAACACGAACAACATCTTTGCAAGCATAGAAAGGAGAGATGACTCCTTCTTGTGAATCCACGGTGGCCAAACAAACTTAGCCTTTGTGTCGCCAGATAAGACATACGGCAAGAAAAGGTCAAACAGAGACACTAATCTTCGCAGAAACGAAAAAAAATGTGTAGCCTTTTGGAATTTCACCAGCTTCACTTCGGGAAGGTTCACAAAAGTATCTGTATTAGAAGCCACAATACTGGAGAAAAATACAAAGCTGAAGAAGATTCTGTATCTTCCTCTGACCACAAAATTTTTTTTTTTGCACTTGTATAGATCAAATAATTGATGATGGAGAGACGTGGCATCCGTTACGTCCCAAACAATACCCGAGGTGGCTTGCAGAATAAAGTGATCATTAAGAACACCTGATCCTACATGTTCAGTGACCCATCTTTTTCGTGTGCCATCATCATCTATGTTTCTTGTCACGACCCATGCGAAGATACGCAACCACAAGCACAACGATCGTTGAAAAACAGAGACATCCGTATGAAAGTAGAAGGCAGATAGCACACATGATGATACCATCTCTTCATGCACTTGTTGGAGATCAATGATACTCAATTGTTCCATCAGTGCGCAGGTCACAAGCATTTGTGCAAATAGACCTTGACTTGAAACATGCTTATTGCGGAAAGGTTCTCCATTAGCAAGGATCACACCAGAGATGTCTTTCTTCTGAAGCTTGGGAAATATTAATCCCAATGATACCCTTTTGGCTATATATGACGTTTCTGATGAAAGACAATGCTGAGTCCCAAAACCAGGAACGTTATTTGTCTTTTTATTACCATGGGTCTCGTGAATATCAAAACTGAATCTCTTCACTGACCGGTGATCTACATGATTCTGATGTTGAGGGACACTTCTCTCGCAATAGCCAGTATCCACCTTCGAGACGTTTAGAATCTCCACATATTGATCCTTAGAAACCTCTAATACAACACCTTTTGGTGCAGCTGACAAACCTCGTACAAACATAGTTTGGGAACTAGATGAAAGTCCTTGATAACCGAGACCAGTAGTTGTTTTCTCTGTCCTTCCCATACTCAAAATCTTGTCTAAGGTTGCAGATCCCGTGTTTAACATACGGATCTTCTTGTATGTTTCACGCAGCTCATGTTCCAAAAAATGATTTTTCTCTTGCTCTACCAAAAGTTCCTTCTGAAGATGAATGATCTTTGCTTTGAGAAAGTGTGTATCCTCTTGGACAAGCTTGGAGTTACTGCGTCTTGGAACCTCAACTTTATCTGTCACACCATGATCCGCACATGCTATATCTATGTTTCGATCTGGTGGCTCACGGTCAAGTGGTCGCTTACAATCCTTACTCCTTAAATCAGAACTCACAGGCTGATTCATCGCATCCACATATGTCTTTTTGTCCTCCACGTCAAAGAGTAGAACAGGTTCTGGTTTTTGCTCTTCAAAGCAATCTTCCTTTGATGACAAACTTTTGATCTCAAAGAAATTATGGCTCCAATCAGATATTTCAGACATCGTTTGCAAGGTATGAGTTGAATCCTTGAGATCAAAACTCTTTTTGGCACTGTTATTTGTCCCAAAATCTTCTAGAGAAAGCGTTGGAATTTTTTGAGTAGAAACAGAGTCATTAAATTTATGGCTTTCAACTTCCACTTTTTCAATCGTGACTTGTTCCATCTCGTCTTCGTCGAACATGTCATAGATTGGAGAAATTTCTGCAAAGTCTTCATCAACCATGTCACAGGTTGAAAGATTTTCTGTATCGTCTTGATCAAACACATCAAATATTGGATCAAAATTTTGCTCTGGAAAGTCTTCTTCCTCTTCTTCTGAATCATAAACGTCAAAAACCGGTCCTCCAAGTTGAGCAGCATAGGAGTTCTCGTTGTCTCTTGTGTTAGAAATTTTTGCATCCAAATCTTCATACTCTTTATCCCAGTCTGAATCATTGTTGTTGAGACAGCGATCATACTGCTGAATAACTGGAGTAAACGAATTCTTGTTCCCCTCTGCGTCTCTGTTATTACCACCATGTTTATGGCGTCCACGGCGGATTGCAGGGGCCGTACGTTGCGTGATTAAGTTTGTCACAGTGGTCACAAGAGTCGAGATTTGGGCTTGAAGGTCGGCGATAGATTGTTTGGTGGCTAGGGTGTCGTCCTCAGTTTGTTGCTGAGAACGGCGATGGTGATAGGTACGAACCATCGTAGCGGGTTGAGAAAGTTTTGGAGCGTAGCCTGGCTCTGATACCAACCTGGCGCAGCGTACGAATGGGTGAACGGTCGATCTAAGAATTTAGGGTTCTTCGAGACCTGTTCTTGGATCGATTAAGAGTTTCTTTCGATAGCTCCTTAAGACCAACTTCCTGTTTTGATGAATTTAATCAAATCAAAACAAGGGATAAAAGCCAAAAGCTTTCTTATTAAAAATATCAAACGTGTCCAAAACATAAAGCCTCAGCTATGTTTATATAACCTCCCCATTAGACAAACCCTAATAGGAAAAGGATATTACAAACTTATCTAAAAAGGAAATAATCATAATTATCTAAAAGAAAATAAAACTAAAACTAAAGTTGAAAAGCTATTTGAATCCTTCATTGTTATGGTTATGTTGGCACCATATTCGAAGATGCTGCTGCATCAATTAGTAAGTTCACAAAAAATATAAACTAAATCGAAGAGCCCTTGGAGATTTTTTCTAAAAGACCTTTATCAAAATTTTACTTATATATCTTGTTTAGTGATAACATAAAAGTTTAAATGGGTCAGTGGAAGTGTTATTTAGAACTCATGATCATGAATTCGAAAATGGGAAATTGGATTACATATACTTAAGGAAGACTGAAACTAAGTGTATAACCATATTAAAAATTGGCTATGATATTATACATATTTGTTAAAAATGTGAAAATAATACCTTTATTTCTCTGAGCGTGAAAAATATTTGATTTTTCTGTATCTTTTTTAATCTAAAGCTTTTTTCACTTTGAAGCAGAACTTTAAAAACCGACGACGCAGCAGAAAGGACGAGAAAGAGATAGAGAATTTAAGAGAGGAACGCGAGACGAGAGACGGTGAGATTGTTCCAGAAGCTAATTTAGGGTTCTTGCGGCAAGGAGTTTGTGGCAGTGCGAGTAAGGAGCCCAAGTAACCGAGCAACGGTAAGTCCAGTTTGGGTTGAATAGATTTCTGGGCTGAGAACCATTTTCGGCAGCACTTGCACTGTAATTCACTCAACAACAGCTTTGATTTTGCAGATCCGGTGAAAGAGGTGTACGACGGCTACAGTTAGAAGATACTTAACATCTATTTCATTTTTTTCTCTTTTATTGTCTTTTTATGTATCACCAGAAAAATGGAAGATTTGGTGTCATTGTTTTACGAATCACCAGTAAAATGAGATTTGCATGTCTGTATCATTAGTTTATGCAGGGATTGTATATTTAAGGTTCTGGGTTGGAGATAGCAATCTATGTTGTAAACGAACAAAACTATACTATAGTAACGAGTGAGATACTATAGTAGTGACTGCATTGTGTTGCATGTTTTAAAAATATGATTGAATTCCAGCAATGTAAGTAAACATTAACACTTTGGTTTATTCATCTGTATTGCTACAGAATTCATAATATTAGGAGTCTATTAAAATCCTCGCTTAGTACCAGTACCCATCGGGAGTATATTACTTAGCATGTCTTAGTAGTATAGAATCTTTTATTGCATTCATTTACATGTTCTATGTTCTATACTAGCTGTGTATGTGAATTTTATAACTCCATCACACATTGTAACTAGGTCATGACTCATCTATGTTAATGTTGATATGTGCAGTGATTACATACTTTATATATCTTTCAGGCTATAACTACTTGCACACGCGATGAGCGTGCAACCAGCATTCAAAAAAGACAACCAAGTAGTGCTTTTTCACCAGTTGCGCCTGGTACCGGTCCTACCAGTACCTGACCAGCATATACACCCAATCGTAAACATGTCCGCATCCAAGCCCCCTCGAGTTTTCCCTAGTCATGGTGTTACTGCATCCATAATTGTAAGTAGCCATTTAAACGCTGAAGAAGAAGAAGAAGAAGAAGAAGAAGTGGTGGTGGTTTAGAGAATAAAGAGACATGTGCAGAGATACACAGAAGAGAATAGGAGAAGAAGCGAAGGATGGTGAGGCGTGGAGAAAAAGACAACATAGAAAAAAAGAAAATATGAGATACGAAAATAGATTAAAATAATTAGTTAAATGTAACCGTTGGATCAACATCTATCAACGGCCGAAAATAGAGATCCTTGTCACTCCATATTCGACCAATCAGAAAACAGATCTGCTATATTATTTTTCTTTTCTTTTCTTTTTCTTTTTATTGTTCTATATGTGTTTAATAGATGCTTTTTCATTTAGTTTGGTTTTAGATTTATGTTTATCTTTTACACTTTTAAAACTTATGTTCAAGATTTGTAAATAAGAAATATTATAGTAGATGAGAATTAAAGAATATGATTATGGTTAAGTTGAAAGTATATGGTTTGCGGTTTAGAGAAAAAGAATTGTGGTTAAGTATAAAGTTTAGTATTAAGACTTGAAAATAGATTTATAACTTTTATAAAAGTAGATATTGATGACAAAAAGGTAGATATTAAGTTAGAGCTTATATTACAGTATTTAGTTTTCATTTGAATTAAAGGTTTTAGGGTTGAGTTTAAAGGTTATAAAGGGTTTGTTTAGGGTTTAAAAGATAAAAATTTAGTGTTAAGACTTTAAAATAGATTCATAACTTTTATAAAAGTAGATATTGATGAAAAAAGGTAGATATTAAATTAGAAAAATACTATAGTGTTTATTTTTCATTTGAGTTAAAGGTATTAAGGTTGAGTTTAGAGGTTATAAAGGGTTTGTTTAGGGTTTAAAAGTTTAAGCTTAATAACTAAAGAAATTGTTTATTTTAATTTTAGATAAATCTTACATGCAACATTTTAAATATTTGTATAAATAACTAATATTTATATTTTGAACATTATTTATTTAATTTAAATATTTAAATTCTTTAAGTATTATGTTTATGATTTTGGTTATAAAGTTTGCAATCTATGTTTTAGATTTGAGTTTAAAGTTTGAATTAATTTTTTAGTGTTTGGATTTATGATTTAGGGTATAATGTTTAGGTTTAGAGTGTATGTTTTGTAATATAGTGTTTGAGGTTAGAATTAAGATTTGAGAGTAAAATTTGAAAAAGAATAAATTTTGAGTTTGAAGTTGGAGATCTAAAGGTATAATAAAATTTTAAATAATAATCATAAATATAAGGATCACAATATAAAACATAAATTATTTTGAAGTTTTGTTTTTGGAGAAGAATACCTTAAAATTTCAAATATGAAGTTTTGCAAACTTCAAAATAGAATATGCTTTTGGAAATGCTCTTAGAGTTTCGGATTTAAAAGTATGTTTGTGGTTTAGGGTTTCAAATTTTCATGGTTATTTCGTAGTACAATCGTGGCTATTTAATAATAGCCACAAAAAATTAAGTGGAAAATCGTTGCAAAAAAAGATATTCTTTGAAAATTAGCTACGATTATAAACGCGATTAATTTTGTAGCAATTTTGCCACGAAAGTTTCATAGCAAAACCGTGGTTATTGTTTGCCACATTTTATTTTGTGTTATTTTCGTAGCTTTTCTTTGTTACGTTTTTTTTATTTCATAACTTTTCGTAGTTTTTGCTACGTTTTACACACCAAAAGCTACGTTTTTTTATTTCGTAGCATTTCGTAGCATTTTCAGTTTTGCTACGAAATTTCCGTAGTAATTTCGTAGCTATAGCGAGTTTTTCTACTAGTGTGTGCTTTACGTGCCAATCTGGCCCAGACTGGCACTGACAAAATTCATAATACCAACTAGATCTTGATTCGCGTGTCCATGCGGGTATTAATTTTTACGTTTTAATACATTGATACTTGTTTTTCATGATTAGTGTTATATATTTTAGATGTATCAGTATATAGTTAATTGTATTCAAAAGATACATGCAAAATTGGGTAAGATGGTTATTTTTGGTTCAAATATACAAACTCGTTTCAGATCTATTGGTTATTTAGATATTTTTAGATTTTTATAAATAAGAACCAAACTCATCCGACCTAAGAGAATCCAACTCAAAACCATACATAAATTTATAATATCCAAGCGGATCTTAATTTCAAAATCCAAAAAAAATTGATATCCGAAAAACAATCAGTATCTGGATGGTTATCTGAATATCCATGCCTAACTTATTTTGTAAACAAATAAAAAAATATTTCTATGTGTTTAGCTAAATTAAGTGAAACATAAAGAGTTTTTTATTTTATTTAGTAAGATAGTTATATGGAGTAAAAATTTAAGTAATAATAATGTAGTATATTTTTATTATTTTGATTTAAGTTATTATTTAGTTTATATAAACTATGATTTTGAAGTATATGTTTGGCTACATATTTTTCACTGATTGAAACTAAGATTAATTTTTTTTAGTAAAACAAACTAAACCAAACTTTTAACAATATGCAAAACCTAGTTATTTTACATTTTGATTTTTATAATTGGTATAAAGTTAATGTTTATTAACTAAAAAGAAAAATGTAAACTATTATTCTTATGGTAACATAATTAATGATATAATGTATTGTTAAGGTGATATAGTTAATAAAGTTGTTAAATTTTAAATGAAATATTATTATTAGGGTAATATAATTAATGATATAATATAGTTTAAGGTAATATAGTTAATGTAAAATTTTGTTGAAAAGAAGGTTAATTCTAGTTGTACTTCTGTTTTAATTTTAACTAGCCTTTGACCTGTGCGTCCGCACAGGTGTTGTATTTAATTGTTATATCAATATTTATTATTGTTTAACATATTTTTATATATTATATGTGTTGTCATGTAGATATAGTATTGTATTTTGTTAAACAAATGAAAGTGATATATTTAGGGCTAGGCAAAAAATCTAAATCCAAAGAAGTAAACCGAGTCTGATCCTAAAAATTACTACTGAATTCGGATCAAAATTAATTAAATATCTAAACAGATTAAAACTTTTGGTAGCTAACGAACCAAAACCGAAACTGATCCGAACCGAAATATTTTAGATATCGGATATATGCGAATCAAATTTATATACTTGAATATGGTAAGTATCTTTAGATTTAATATCTAAAATATTGAAATGTATAATATATCTATTAACTATCCATCTAATTATTCAAGCTAGACCAATTATTATGTTAAGTTTAGGTATTCTGGTATACACTATTCAAATTTATTGTTATATTTTATTTTTATTTTAAAATTTTAAAAAATTAAAATTATATATGAATTTATAAAATTTAAATAAGTTAAAGGGATTGTTCGTACCAGGATCGAATCCGCGCAAATATCTGAAACGAATCCGAACCAAAATTTCTAAATACCCGAATAAGACTAAAATCTTTAACTCCAAATACCTGAAACCTTAATAAACTCAGATCGAACATGAATGGATACCCGAACATCCGTCCCTACATATATTACATAAATTGTTTTATATTTGATCCATATAGTCCGCATAAATAATATATATTGTATTTGTTTGTATATATAACCAATTAGAGTGAATATTATTATTTTTCTGAAACCAAATTTTTTTAAAAAATGTTAAGATGATATTTTTTTACAAATGAATACGTATATTATTTTAATTCAAAATTACTAACTTTCATTTTTGTATTCTAATTACATATTTAAAGAGGGTAAACATATTTTTATGATTGTAGATAAATAAGAAACATATATATTAACAACAAAATAGGCCTTTACGTATTTGTTGGAAAAAGTCTCAACCTGTATAATAAAACAAATCGAAGGTTCAATTAGCAAGTTAACTACTCTAAAGTTTAAACAAATAGCCAGATGAAACACATTTAGTACTTTCAGTTTTAATAGTTTAAGATATATAGTAGAACCTCTATAAATTAATAATGTTGGAATTCAAAAATTTTATTAATTTATAGAGATATTAATTTATAAAAATTTCCTTTTAGATTTGTTTTTCTATTTTTTTTTTATAAAATAAGAAAATATTTGATTTTACCAAATATACATTATTTAAATTTTATAAATTTGACTTTTATATTGTTTTATTATCTTGTTTGGTGTATATTTTTATATTTCTTATAATTGTTATGTAATTTTCGATATAATTTTACTAAATATTATAAAAATATATTGAAATATTAAGAGAAGTAGATGTATTTTCATTGTAAATATAAAATCAACAATATAATGTTTAGTTTGTACTTATATAGAATATATATATTGATAGATTATTAATTTATGATTTTAATGGGACTATATATTTATATGAAAGTTTTTAAAAATATTATTATCTTATTATTTTATCGATTTGTATATATTTTGCACCGGCCCAAGTTGGGACCGACAAAATTTATTAATTTATAGAAATTATTAATTTATAAAGTATTAATTTATAGAGGTTCTACTTTAATAGATACAAGCATCCTTTCAACAATACTTCTATAGAAAGTTCTGCCTCTTTGTTGACCTATATAAATTTTCATACATGATTGCGGGGTGTCACAAAAACACTTACGCTTGATATGAGAATAAATATTTTTGGGAATACACTAACGAATTCTTATTGTACGAAGCACACTTCCAAAACGAAAATATATTAATAAAAGACCACACAATAATAAGCTTAAACGTAATTATTCATGCAATAACAGCAGGAATCACTCATCATCTTCAATTTTTATCACTTGCCTTGACATCTTTTCCATCAACTGGCGGGTTAAGCTCCTCCCACGCCTCAATCCAAGCGACCATTGCATCAGCCAAATTCTCAAAGTAAGGATCAACTTCAGTAAGCTTCTCCTTTGTCCTCTTGGACAACTCCATGTAGCATTTAGCGGCAGTGTCAGATTCTTTGGAGAGACGAAGATTTTGGAAGAAAGGAACCATCTCTTCTTGCCAATGAAGTCCCTTGTGCTCTTTCTTTAGGTTCACGAACGGGTTACTCGCTTTGCTATGCCACACATACGGCAGACCGGTTTTGACCCCAAAGCCCAAGTGGTCACACACCACTTTAGCTGCCCAACCAGCCCACATGTCATCGTACCGGGAAATGGGTTGGCCTTCACCCATAAGGCCAAAATACATAGCAGGTCCAATAAGCTCTCTATTGAAAGCAAGATTCATGCCACACATTGGGTACAATACACCTTTTGGGATTGTCATCACTGCATCAACATACCTGCAAGGACTATTGTAGAGTTTATATCCAAGTTATAAAATACGTCAGAGACTCATAACATAATAACCAAACTGAATCGAAATATTTTTGGACATTGTACTGTAACAAAAACTACTAAAACCAAGGATCTTGATTTGTATATTATGACCTGATGTTACGTTCACGAGGCTTCACGAGCTGGGTCGGGGCATCGTAATCAGGGATGTTGAGCCAAAGGCCATGAGAGATGGCGGTTGGAACACCTTCCCTCAAACTGAAAGGGTATCCTCTCACAAAGTCAGTTCCATCTCTAAAAGGGTCATAGAGAGTGTTGAAGTAGTGTGGTGTTGAAGGTGTCTCGAGGTTCTTTATGTGTTGAGCTATCACATTGATTTCTTTCCCACTTGGATCCTTTGCCACCTTTTTTTCAAGGATTTCATCGAATTAAGGAATCTGATATATTAATAACGAGAGGATAGCAAAAGAGACTTACAAAGCAATCATCATCAATGGTGTAGATATACTTCTTCTTGGAAACCATGAAGCCAAAGCAACGACATCCACCATCCTTGTAGGAAATACAATTAGCTCTAGGACCAAGGATCCTGTTAATATCGTTACGGTTGTAGAGCTCATAGTCATAACCCTCTGGAACTCGGATATTGATCGAAGGGTCTCCATCTTGGACAATGATCAAATGGTAATGCTTGAGAAATGGCCTCCATTGTTCCAGAAAGTCAAGGTTCCTGATCGTTGGGATCACAATATCCACATCTTCCTTTAACGGTGCTGCTTCGATTGCTTCGAGGTTGTAGCCCGCCATTTTTGGTACTTTGATAGCTAGAGACTGTTTGTGAGCTGATTGTTTTTGAGTGGAATGGCAGATGGTTTATATAACGGTTTTAGACATTTAAATTTCATTTATTTCCCAAACTTTTTTTTGACTTATAGGAAAACCGACAGTCAAAAGATTTGGACAAAGTAAACAGTGTCTACCAAATGTTCTACATGTTTTATAAATTTGTAGTCGTTTGAATATTGCGATCACTAGAAATTATATAGGTTAAATCTCGTTATCGAGAAAATTTAGTTGATCGAAGTTATGGTCTATATTTTAATATATTTTTTGTCTTGATGCTTAAAAAGCATAATTGTTTCTATACAGAACACGTAACATTTTGGGTACACAAATCAACCATTACCAAATGGAATAAATCACAGTTGTTAACCTACGTACAATACTTAAGTTGTTAATCAGTACCAAATACAACATATTATTTTCGTTAAACCATCAAATGAACTTTGTCTTTATTGTACCTTTTACTGATTAACAAAAGAAACGTTAGAGGTATTCACAAACTTATATTGGAATTTCCTAAGTGAAACAACAAAAGCCAAAAATCAAATTAAATCTCGATCCAGATATCTTAAGAATTTTTTTTGTTTCTTGATAATACTGTTTCCGTAAAGCCAGTTCCTTATGTTGAGTTGTTTTCCCAGCCATTTTCCTGTTTTACTGTTGCTCTCAAACTATTTCAGTTAAAAGATTAAATTTAAAGTTGTCAATAACTCTAGCTAGTTAGCTAACTGGCCTAAAATCTAACATTTTAACAACTGAAAGCAATGACAAAAGGGCGTTGTTGCGTTACAAATCTTCAATAAACTCATAATAAGGTAGTGAAGTATATAGACTTACCCGGACCTCGTAGTCCAGTGGTACACCCCAGGCTTCGGTCACTGAGGGGCAACCCGAGTTCGACTTGCGGGGAGGGAAGGCGTGTCCAGGGCCTTAAACGGTACAGACACAGGCTGGCGCCGGGCCTAGGTGGGTGGGTCCCGAAGGGGTCAACCACCTGGTTAATCAAAAAAAAAAAAAAAAAAAAAAAAGTATATAGACTTCTGAAAATGAAGGATAAACTGTAACCTAAGAAGTGAGAATTCGATGTCTTTGTTTTATTATTATTATTTTATTATATACTAATATATCAGAATCCACACGAAATCACTTAAATGGCTCTTTCTTTTAACATATTGCATCCACTGATAAACGTATTCATTTGTAGTGTTATAGTATTTTCGTTTTTTTTTTCTCAAAAAGAAGCTGAAGCATAAACATAAACATACGGAAAAATGTTATTTAAATCATTAACTTTCAAATTTGGTTGAAATAAAACACCAATTTTTCGGTAAGCAAAAAAACACTCAAATTATATTGAAGAGATATTTTAGTCATAAACTTTTATTGACTATATCATTTTAGACATATCGTTAGTCAACATTTATAATTGATTAACGGTATGCCTAAAATGATTTTTAAACTTGATGCATTTTTTGACACAAATATAAATCAACAACTTTTTTCAAAAAGATGAAAATTAACTTTTAGAATAAATTATTTAGTAACAATATAATACTATACATAAAATATTAAATAAATAAAATAATTGTTTTAATTATTTTCTTCAAAATAAAATGTAAATAGTTTTATTTATATTCTAAAATAGTTAGTTAACATACCATTAGTTTAATACTTATTTACTAAATAACTATAAATAACTTTTGTAATTATTTATTATATTTATATCACTTTTGTAACTATTCAGATAGTCCTATTGGATTATGATTCATAATTTTTATTGTCTGTAAAATATTAATACATTTTTTTATTCTCATAAAAATAAAAAGTTAATGGTATTCTAATTATGTAACTATATTTTGGATCTTAAAAGTTTTTGTTGGAATTTATTTATAATTAAAATGCAGAAGTAATCATGTAACACATTTATAAGAATTATATAAATTTTGTTTTGGATAATTATTTTTGTTTGAGAATAAAAATTTGAACTAACACTTCACTAAAAAAAATTTGACGTCAATATTATAAAACATAATCCCAGTAAGATTATAAAAACAGTTACAAAAATTGATCGTAGATAATTATAAAATTTCTTGATAATTATTTTAAAACTAATTTTTTAATTAATCATAATTAAGTAATTCTTTTAAAATATAAATGAAAATATATAAATTTTTACTTTGATAAAATGAAAAATATATATTTTGGTTTGAATTATTTCTTATTTTATTATTAGTGTTATAGTTATTAAATATATATTTCCCATATTTAAAATTTAAGATTTTGAAAACAAAATTTTTATTTATATTTGTGCCAAAAAGACATCAATTTTAAAAGTCATTTCTATGCATACCGTTAATCAATTATAATTGTTGACTAACGATATGCCTAAAATGATATGGTCAACGAAAGTTTATGATTAAAATAGCTCGCTAATAAAAGTTGAGTGTCTTTTGGCTTACCGAAAATTAATGCTTTATTTTAACCAAATTTGAAAGTTGGTGATTTAAATGACATGTTTTCCCAATTCCATACTGATATTGATCTCTTTAACTAATTATTTTGTATACATAAGACCACAATATTAATATAGGGGAATTTGCCTAAAACAGCCTAAATATTAATTCTAACCATAAAAATATCCCACATATTTAATCACATGCAAAACGAATCTAAACGGATAGCAAAAGTACTATTTAATCCTTTTGACCAAACAAAATATGTTTGGATGCTGAAATGGTGGCTATATGGACCCTCGAGTTCAGTTGAATCAGATTATTGTTGGTCTGCTTAACACATCTTTGGAAAGATTCCAAGTCATTTGATCCGCGTTCACTTATATGTAATAACGGATTTGGTAACATAAGTTAGATAAGTTAGATCCTTGTGATTTATTCGAACAGGACTGTTAATTCTAATATCAAACTATCAAATTGGATTATGCAGTGAGGTGTGGGAATTCAACGTAAAGGCTGGAGCTCCGAGCCATTGATGTCTCATATGCTTGCAGCCCGGTGGTGGAGGTGGGGATCGCTCGTTAAGTCGATGTACAACTACAAAACCATGGTGGACTCAAGAATGGTAAGAGATCTGCGGTTTACAGTTGGGCAGGTTGTAGACCTGTACCCACTGCGGTAATGTTTCTTCCCGGATATAAGGATGGGTAAGAGACTTGCGCAAAATCAAGCTACATTCAAAAGGGAGGACTGGAGTCGGCCAAATGAGTGGCTCTATATACTTCGGTGTCCTTAATCATGAGAGGTGTCTAAACTGAATATATATGGCGCCCTTGTCTCTAGATGCAAGCCTCAAGGATTTGAGCAGATAGTTCCAGATGGTATGATTGATCTAACGAGTGTATTGAGCATCACTCGGATTTTTGACAGCTCGTTTGTTACTGAAAGGATTGGAGAGATAGGTCGTTGACTCGATCTGGTCCCATCAGCGGATGAACTGTTGTTCTACTTCCATACCCTTGAACTGCGTTGATTAGGATGAACACTTATCTAGTTCGGATTTGCCAATGGAGGGGCCATTGGAAGATCTGTTTCACTCAACACTGGAGGATTTTCTGGAGTTGATGCTTGTGATCTGGATTTGATGGGAGTGTGGATCGTTTCATTGGTGTATATGATACTCTGTTGATTTAGGAAGATCTCGTCGGATTGGATTGGTGCGTTGTTCATGTTGGATTCACTAGTTGTGGGATCTATTTGATTTGTGATGCATACATGATTGGCTCGTCTCATGGATCAAACCAACTGATCGGCAAGCTATGGTAAATCTACTTGGCCAAGAGGGAAACAGACTTTAGTGCAACCAAAGGAGGACATTTTGGTCCACTGATAACCTGTAAAGAATACATTAGTCAAGCCAAAATCATGTTGGATTATGAAGACTTGAGAGTTGTCTGAAACCGCCACATTCTCTGTCATATATAATTAATTCTGCCATCTGAGTTCCAACTATCGACCATACCGATTTTCTATGGACCAACAAGTTAAGCAGTTTGGCCAAAGGTGATATATCAGCCCAAACAGGTTCAGGGAAGCTTGGCTTTAATATTTTCAAGAGATCCACAAAACAGACTTATTCGGCTGAGAGAAGGATCCAAACATGAATGATCACTTTTATTTTGTTTGAAGTAAGGTTCAACCAGGCTATATACAAGAGAATAACTGGTTCATTTCCTCCGAGTAATTTCAAGGGAGAGTCAGTAGAGTCAAGGTCTTGGCCATCCAAAAGTCATTCAAAATGTTACTTAACTATGCTTAAAGTCAATTTTTCATTTTTAGTTTCTATATTTCTTTTTTTACCACACCCTCTCTTGTTTTCTACAAATTGTAACTATATATAAATCAACCTAGGTTCATGTAATGAAACTACCCCCTTTCTTTTCAAAAATATAATTTTCTATTATCTTTGTTCTTTGAACAAAATCGATTCAAGATGTGACATACGGGATCACTAGGTTTTTATGTGTCATATCCATTGCCAAAACCGTCTCTCTTGCTGCTGTTTCATGTCCAACGAAAATACATTGGTATATTGGAGGCCTTTTTCATCCTTCGTGCTACCATTACCTCCACATCATTGGAGTTTTGTGCTAATAGCCTATAAAGTTCGAAGCATATCCCCTTGACCAACTTAAAGTGCAGTTCCTCGGACATAGTGCTATCATTTGTTATCAGAGCACATTTTAGGTTTTGGTATTCTATCTTTTGTTGGATATTTAAGTGTATCATTGCAACCATTTAAGTGAAGCATTGCATTTAGTTGAATAAATGCAACTGTTTGTGATTGTAACTATTAGTGAAGAATCGTGCAACTTTGGTGATAAACCATTGTAACCGTTGATGATTAAAACTTTTGGTAATGACCATTATGATTTTTGGTTAACCATTGAAATTGTTGGTGTTAACAGTTGTAACCTTTGGACCATTACAACTGTTGGTGCTAACCATTGTAACTGTTGGTGTTAACCATTGCAACCCTTAGTATTATATATAAAGAAGTTGTGGCAAATTATAATTTGGTATATTTAAGAACTTCAATCACAACTTGATAACTTGAATCACAAGAAAATCTGAAACTACTTAGTAGATAAAGAGAAAGATTCGTTGTTCAAAGATCATAAAAGATCTTTGAAGAAACACATATAAGCATTAAAGCTCTATTTGTTATTCTTGTATCTTAGCCTAGAAAAAGAATGAGATTCTGATTGTTTTATCATACAAAAGGATTTCGTGTAACACAAATGTTCGGAATATAGTCAAAATACTCTTAAAAAATTGACCTTGTGCGCGATTCAATCATTATCCAAATATATAGTTCACACCCATTCGTGTACAATGATAACAAGACTTTTCGGGTCTCTATCAAATGAAGTAGTATGTGAGATGTCGAACCAATCCTATGTGATTTCAATGCACTGAGAATACAAATCTATGCTTAATCTAAGTGCAAACAGGTTTTGAATGATGATGTGAACTAGAACTATGCTAAAATGCAATAAAGAAACAAGCTTTCAATCAATCTAGGACAATAGGACTCATGGGGCTAGGCATTTGACTTTAAGTGATTAAGATCCAAGCTAAGGGTGGCAAACTTTCAATCAAATAACTTCCTTAAGTCTAGAACACTGAAATAAGCAAACTCTATGGTCAAGAAGAATGCTCATTTGCTTTAATCAACTAGACATCAAAGGTCTTTGAGCCTAAAAGATCTAAGCAATCATTGGGGATGAGTCTATTAACTATCTAAACCCCCTTAACACAATGGTCTTTGTGTAAGGTAAGTTTAGAGCAAGCTCTACTTGGTTCAGACATTTCATCAAACACCTTGTGGGTGGGAAATGTCTAGAGCTCTAGAATAAAGAGGCCAACTTTAATCTAGCATTAAGAGAAGTAGACAAGCAAGAAAACAAGAGATCTAACACTAAACACCCTTAGATCTTCACTTAATCACCCTAATCACCCTAGCCCATGAATCCAAAAGGTAACTACTCACTAATAGACATGAATAACCCAAAACCCATGGATGATTGAAGGTTAATCATGCTTAGTGGTCAAGATTGATCAATAATCACAAGAGATAAAGATGAAAAGAAGCTCAAGATTAAGTCTTTCACCAAAATAGCTAATGTGATTACAATGAAAACAAGATATCCCTCAAAATTAGGTCTAAAGGGTATTTATAGAAGTCTAAAAACGAGTTGGGTCAACCCAACAAACCTGGGTCAACCCAATTAAAAAAAACAGTCTTTTTCGCCCGTAGCGACCTTGCATCCCGCTACAGTGGTCGCTACGTACGCTCGGGAGCCCTCCTAGCGACATGCTCTGGTCGCTACGGCTCTGGTCGCTACAGGGTTGATATGCCTCCAGTAGATTGATCATAACTCCTTCAATACAGATCCAAATGACTTGAAACCACCTCCATTAGAAAGCTAACTCAATTTACTTTGTCTTCCCAAAATTTGAGCTTCAAAAGATATCTTTAAAGCCTTCATCCATGTTCATCTTTCACCCTTTTGACTCAAAACCCCTCAAATGTCTCCAAAGTCACCAACAAGCATCTCCAATATCTGATAGAGACAAATGTAATGCAATGCAACCTAAATGCACTTTAAATGCATGCAAAGGAACAATATAAGGACTAGAATGAAGCTTAAAAACATGTAAATACACAAGATATCAACTCCCCCACACTAGCCCTTTACTTGTCCACAAGTAAACTTTCAAAAAACTAATGTAGAGAGGTTTGAAGGTGGGAGCACATAAGCAAAAGAAACACTTAGAGCACTCAACTTGACATCCTACAGAAACATAGCAAATAGCATGAGCAAACTCTCTTATTATACTCTAGCTTCTCTAGGCCTATCAATACTCTTATACCTTTACACAAGATGCAATACTCATCAACCAACAAGTCTTCTTAACCAGCCCTCACATTGATTCACACACACACACACACACATAAGGTGAATTCTCACAAATGGGCACATGATCTTAATCATTTGGTTAGGTGATCAAATGGTCTAATATGGATGAAAAGGAGGGTTCAATGCATCATTTTAAGGTGGTAATCACTCAAGAATCAAGGAGCTTGATCATTATGCAAAATTTATCTAAGACTAGAAGCAATTCATGCATACATAGATCCATTCTCATCATTCTACCCTTTTCCTAAGTGATCAAAAGTTCTACCCTTTTCATCCCCATCCCATAACCAAAATAGCATTCACTCACATCACTCACCCAATGAACAACTCTCTCTTTTTTTTCTTTTGACTCAACCAACTAGGGGCTTTTATTCACTTTTTACAACACTTAACTCTAACTCTTTCTCTTTTCCTTTCCCCACAATCTTATTGATTCTTTTCTCTTTTTTTTTTCTTTTTTTTTTTTCTTTCCTTTTTTTTTTTCTTTTGGAGGAAAGTTCCATTAGACACAATCTAGAGCTTTCTTTTCTTTTCTTTGGTCCCTAGGGTTTTCCTTTTCTTTTGACACTCTTTTGTTCATCTTTCTCATCTTTCTCACTTCCCAAACCCAAGATATCAACCTTTAGAATACACAAACCCACTCACCATCCTAGATGCTAGCTCAAAGGAAGTTCTTATGCTAGCAAGAGATGAGAACAAATCTATGTCGCCTCCAATACTCTCAAGATTTTGCACATGACAAGCTATCAAAAGAGGTCTCACTCATGCAAATCAATGTAGGCTTCAAAGAATGGTAAGGGTTTTAGGGTAAGGGAGTGCCATTTGGGTTAACAAAGAGTGGTTCAATGGAAAAGATAACCCAAATGTGTATGAGATCCATGATCAAGTATGCAAATGCCCATATGCAAGAGAGATTAAGTTCATTTAACTCAAGATTCAGGTTGGAGCTGGTTTCGAGAACAATGCCAATATCAAGCAAGCAAACATGTTTCAAGAAGAGTTTTCAAGGCACGAAGCATGCAAGGCTTTCAAGAGATGCTTAAGCTACTTGATATGTTTAGCTAGGGTGTCACTTTCAGTGCAAATAAGTGTTCTTTACAAGGAATTATCAACAGCTGCTCCATATGCAAGTGAATGCAACCTATATGATCTAGACTCAATTCTAAGAATGCAAGCAATGCAACTACATGATTCTTTATGCATTTTTCAAAAATTTTAATTTTTATGGTTTTTCTATGCATATATGAATGTACAATGCAATGCATGAGACGCATAATCAACAAAGCAAACATGATCAAATACTTGGTACCTCCCCCACACTTAAATCACACAGTCTCTGTGTGAGTGAGAGAGAAGGAGATACCGAAAATATGATAAAGGTAATGGTATGTACAAAGAAGGGTTGGAGTGATACCTCAAGTGGAGATTGGAGTATGGCAGTGGGTGTCTAGGGCTTCTGCAAGGAGCTGGCATGATTCATAGCGACTAGAGGAGACTGCTACGGGATGTCTACCATAAGGCTTGTGTGCTTCACCGCCTTTCTTCTTTCCTCTAGTGCTATACTCAACCTGGAAACCTCAACCACACTTATTAAACATCTTAAAATAAATAAAGAGAAAGAATATATAAAATGGATAAACATGGGAATTCCTCCCAAGTGAGCTTGTTTTAAGTCACTAGCTTGACTACCTTTTCTCTTGTACTAGTGAGAAGGAGGATCCTTCCCACCTTCCAGAGTGATGGTGAGGACTTGAGAGAGAAGCTCTTGAAGCTTGAGTGGATCATCTTGGAACTGTGGAGTGATGATGGCCCTTGCACTTGAGAATGGCTTAGACCTTCCCTTGCACTTGATCTTATACTCAATAGCTCCATCCTTGAGCTTCATTGGATGAAGAGTGAGGGTGTGAGGAGTCTTCTCAAGAGGTGGAGGGTGAGATTCCTTCACAATCTTCTTCTTGCCATGGGAGGCCTTTGTGGCTTCACTCACCTCCTCCTTTTGAGCACTTTCCAAGTGCTCATCACACTTCTCCTTAGGGGACTCTTCACCAAGAACCTCTTTCTCAATACCACTCAGCTCAGTCTTTGTCTTCTCAATGGAGGATGCTCCACAAGTTATTGTGCCACAATACTCAGGTTTCAACTTAGGTGATTGAAGAGGGTAGGAGACAGCTTTGTTCACATTTAGGAGTGTGACTTTGTTGTTGGCAAAGTCTATGCAAGCTCCCACTGTTGTGAGGAATGGAGTGCCAAGGATCAATGGGACTATCTTCCCAGTTGCCATCTCCAAAACAGTGAGGTCTATAGGGATGGTGCATGCTCCAAGCTGCAAAGGGAAATCCTTGATGATACCAATTGGGGTTGTGGAAGAGGAATCCCCAAATTGGAGCATAGATGTGTCTTGTAGCATGTGCTCAATCCCTAGACTCTTCATCACCTCAGTGAGATCACATTCACACTTGCACCAGAATCCACTAGAGCATCATCAAAGTTAAGCTTTCCAAGGGAACAAGGCAAAAGTGAACATCCCTTGGTGTCCTAGTTTAGGGAGGGA